>NW_023397044.1:1469173-1674459 GCF_011125445.2 Fundulus heteroclitus | reverse complement strand
AACCAAACACGGAGCTAAGTACGCAAAATTTAGCCTTTAAGAAAAACAAAAAATTGCAGCAGATTAAAGAGGCAGGTTGCAATTGCAGCAGAAATTGTTTACACAAAAGCCACAGCCAAAAATGTGCAGCGGTGATAGCAAGCTTTTTGGGCTGAGAAATCGGCAAGTTTTTCAAAAATCTTTTTCGGAGGATGCTTTTTTGAAGCAGTGTATGCTAAAGGGTGTGAGCAGGTGTGCCTTGACAAAGTACAGACTTTTCAAAATGTTCTTTGTCAAGAAAACCATCGCGGAACGAGTTAGGGTAGCCGGAAATTTAACGACACAGCTGGCCGAAGAAATGGCAGCCTGTCTGGCTTTTTCATTAGCTGTGGATGAAAGCACAGACGACGTGGATACAGCGCATTTGTCCATTTTTATTAGAGGGGTGAAGCCAGACTGTCTGTAACTGAGGAGCTCCTGGATATAGTGGCGCTGCATGGAACCACAACTGGTCGAGACATATTTGATGCAGTGGAGAAGTCTGTCTGTAAAAATAAATTGCCGTGGGAAAGGTTGGTGGGACTAACTAACTACAGACCATGCACCTGCGATGTGTGGAAGAAAAACAGGCTTGGTTGGACTAATGAAAGAAACAATGCAAAAAGCAACAATCAGATGCCGCTCATCACGTATCATTGCCTTATCCATCAGGAAGCGCTGTGTGGAAAAGTTCTGGAGCTGGATAATGTGATGACCAAGGTCATGAAAACAGTCAACTTTATTCGGGCGCGTGGCCTAAATCACTGCCAGTTTCAGATGTTTTTGCAGGAGGTGGTTCAGAGCTTGAAGATGTGCAGTACCATACAGAAGTAAGGTGGCTGAGTGGGAGCAAAGTACTCAAACGATTTTTGAACTTCGAGAAGAAATTAATCTTTTGATGAAGAACAAAGGGAAAACCCTTGTCTGAACGGTCCGATCCGAAATGGCTGTGTGACTTTGCTATGTTATGTGACGTCACTGAGCATCTTGCTCAGCTAAATCAAAAACTGCAAGGGACGTAAACAAGTCATCACACAGATGTCCGACATGATCACAGCTTTCCAGCGCAAACTCAACTATGGAAGTGCCAGGTGGAACAAAACAATCTCATCCACTTTCCTGCTTGTCAGATCATCTCGGCTTCTTTCCTGGTGCTTTTTCATATGCTCGTTAATTACCAAACTAACTCTGTTAATAAACGAGTTTGATCGGCGCTTTTCTGACTTTAGATCGCAGCGCTCTGCTTTTGACATCTTTGCCAATCCTTTCACCGCCGATGTCTGCAGTGCGCCCCACCGCCTTCAGATGGAGTTAATTGAGCTTCAAAGCGACAGTGGCCTGAAAGCAAAGTTCTGTGATGTTTCAATCGAGGACTTTTACCATCTACTGCCCCCTGATTTGATGCCACAGCTTCGACTCCATGCAGCCCGTGTTTTGTCCATGTTTGGAAGCACCAACATGGACAAAACATGTTTTGGTTTATTTACAGAACACAGCTGGTGAATGAGGATGTGTGTGAGTTGGTGACAGGGTGAAGAGGGATCAGCTTTGAGTTCAAGGACAGGCAACATCACCTAATGTTTTGTTACATGGTCGTTGTGAAGTTTAGAGTTAATATCAAAACTTGTTTAAGTTCTTTCTCTGCTTATCTTTACACACTGATTTAAGTATTGTAATGTTTAAACTGAGCAGTAGTTAATTTACATCCATGCAAACTGAAATGTAATATTTAACACTTGAATACATAAATCAGTTATTTAACAATATGAGGTGTTGTTTATTTATTTTTAACATTCTTTAGAGCAACTTTAGACGCGTTCCTTCTTAACACACTGGATCATTGCCTCATTCATAGGCCTGCTGTAGAGGCCTATGAATGAGGCCTAATGAAAGAATTCAACCTTTTGTCTGGGGATGTTTTTAGCAGGGACGCATCTAAAAGTTGCAGTCTGAAGGACTGCACTTGGCATTCCTGATTTATACAGTCAAGTGGCCCGTTGAGGGTGGTGGCAATATGCTGAAGGGCCCTGGTGAAATTGAGTTGACACCCCTGATTTAATTAATCGATTGAACTCCAATTCAAAAGCAATATCTGACTTTCATTGGTTCATTTTCAGTAATTTTGTTTCTATTAGTTTTGTCAGTTTCAACGTATTTCGGTGACCATTGTGGAATTTTCTTTGATCAACAATTTTGTCCATGACTGTACACACACACACACACACACACACACACACACACACACACACACACACACACACACACACACACACACACACACACTTATTTCCAAGTGTTCCTGCTGCTGACCTAAAGCTGCAACAAGCATATAGGCAGAGGAAAGGATTTAGACCAGGGCTGTCAAACTCATTTTGGTTTAGGGGCCGCATACAGCTTAATCTGATCTCAAGAGGGCCACACGAGTAAACTCATTGCAAGATTAAGTAGAACTAATAAAAGTGGACTTGTTGATTTTTATATTAAATGAATTTCACTTTTACACAATATATTATGAATAACCTCAGCATTTTAAGAAAAGTATGTGCAATTTCAACAATACTTTTACTCAGTTAAACATTTACTTAAGTGCATTATGCATAATAACTGATCACAGTGATTGTACAATGTTGAAAAACATTAATTCACATTTTTTGGAACTTAAAAACACTGTCCTGCATGACAAAATACATCAAACAGATGAAAATTAAGAAATTATTTAAAATCAATTTTCCACATCTGAAGCTCAGTGCTACCATCTGCTGAGTAAAACACAGTGCCCCTCGTGGACAATATAGGAACTGCAGATTTTGAATTAAACGAAGTACATGTTTTTTCAATAATTTTTTTTATCATTCTCTTTCTTTGATCTCCTCTTTCACCTTTTCTTTTTTTCTTCTTGTTCTTCCATTCCTCTCCTACTTTCCCATTGTTGTGGTCCATATCATTGGAGATATTCCCCGCATGAATCATAATAAAACTATTCACATTCCACGTTCGTACTGCTCCACCGGTTTGAAAGTCAAATCTGATGAGCTCTTTTTGGCATTAAGACGACAATTCTTATTGCCACATTGCCAGACAGGACACTGGAAAAAAAAAAAAATCATTGTTGAATAATGATAATGCATTTAGCCACTGGGCCAGACTAAATTGTTCAGCGGGCCGAATTGTTAATCCTCCCCCCCCCCCCCCACACACACACACACACACTCACACACACTCAGACACACCCAATTACTGCCTTTGGTCACTCTTTGGCCTTCTCTAAATGACCATCACGAGGTTGGCCACCTCAAATGGTTTTTTCAGCTGTCTTGAAGGAGTTCCTAGAGGTTGGATTCAACGACGGTAAAGGTATAAACTCTTGACTGGTAGTGTATTTGGAGAAAAGTACAAGGAGTTTTGCTAAGATTGATTCCCATTTTCGTGAACTTCCCTTAATCATCTCGGAGGTAGACTTCATTTTAAACATAGCCATGAGGAACTTTGATATTAGAGTTGGTACAGAGGCTCTATGGTATAACTGATCACAGGTGTGTGTGTGTTACCTGCTGCTGCTCGGCCATGGAGTGAATGGAGCTGAAGGAGGGGTGTGTGTGTGTGTGCTGGCTGGTCATGGCTGGCTCAGCGAGGGAGAAGCCCTGGGCAGTGGAGGAGGAGGAGGAGGAGGAGGTGGAGGAGGAGGAGGAGGAGGTGGGTGGACATCCTGAGCTGCTTGCACCTGTGGAGAGAAAGCGTGAAACCCTCAATTTTTCTCTTCCATTTCCTGTCACATCTCTGATAATTCTTTGTTTTTGCAACACAGCAGACAAGACATTCAATGTGCTTGCCACACTCACATTAGCTCTACATATTCAATGAGAGAAACTAGGCCGTTTTGCTGACTTTAACATATAAACATTTTAAACGGTGGGGAAAAGATCCTTGGTTGTTCTACAGAAGTCTCAACAGAAGAAGGGAAGCATTACTGGCAAGCACTTTTTCTCTTTGTGCTTTAATGTGCATGCTGTGTGTGTGGGGGGTGGGGGGGGGGGGGGTTTCACATAAACATTAACCTAAAATCCCTATTGATCTTTGAAATCCCTAGCTTGGGTTAGTGGTCTAAACTAACGTTAAAGCTGCATTCATACTCAGAAATACTGGAGATGTTTTGGAGAAACTAGAAGTAGTTTGTTCAAGAAAATGAAAAACATTTTTTTTTAAAAAGGCAAAGACTTCCCAACGAGTTTTTAATTTTTAATTCCCAGATACAGAAAATAACTATTCATGGCCAGGTTTCTAATCCTAATATTATTAAAAAATCCCAAAAAACATTAAAATCTTGGATGTGTGGATACCAAAATCACAGTACATGCCAAAAGAGTGTTAAAAAACCACAACAAAAGTTATTTTCTGATCTCCATTTTTCTGACCACTAGGGAAACAGTGGGGTGTTTCAGTGATGACATTACAAACCCAGCGGCTGGAACTCACAATATTGCAATCACAAAAGACTTTTTGGATGCAATATTTGGTGGAATATTATATTTCAAGCTTCATATTTTTCCACATTGACAACTGAATAGAAATAACTTAGGTCTCAGTTAAAGAAAGGAGATTGGTGAGTTTCACTTCACCAGCAGTTTAATTCTTGCAAGAATGAGACAGAAGACAACAATGTCAAAAGCCCTCTGCTCTGCTCCAACTAGGAAACAGAAAGCGTCTTGCTTATACAGTGTTCTTCAGGTGGAAGATAAATACCTCCCAGAATTTAACAAGGTACAAAAATGAACCTCTATTATAAATCTGACCTTGTAGCAAGCAGAGGAAGAGCGGACACTATTTTGAGTTTATACAAAATATCATTAAATATCATTAATACATTTTCAGACCCCCCCCCCCCCCCCCATATCCACAACATTTTTTACTGGACTAACTCATCCTAATGCCTAGACCTGATCTGTAGTGGCAAAGATGCTTAAGTTCATGGAGACTGGTGGTAAAGAAGGAAAACAGTCTACAAAAATGGGGGGGGGGGGGGGCCATCAGTTATGTATTTCCCTGATATGGTGTAGTCCTGATTTCTTTGTCTGGATGTAATTAAAACCTAACCTGTAATATCTCAGACAGTGTAGAATATGAGCAAAGTTTGGTGCAATAGATAAAGAAGGGTATATTTGTTTGGAAAAATCATAGAAACCAGTCTAATGGAAGCTAGGACAGATATAATCGTTAAGGATTTGCCTGTATTTAGTTATTAGATAATGGAAATACTTCCTTGTATCAGATTAAACTGAAACCTCTGTGGTTAAAAAAATACTTTTCTGACCAAAAACTATTTTCAGTTGTGTTTAGCTACAGAAACTGAAGACAGTTGCTCAGATGTTAAGAACTTGTGCAGTTCTTCACATCTTCACAACGTACGACTTATAACAGAAACAAACAGTCCTACCGGTAGGACTGAGTCAAGTTTGGATTACCTTGCTGCTATGACAGCACTTTACAAAGATGGCCACCCATTATGGCTGACCTCTCTCCCTTTGTCATTTATGCTGGACGAGTCCAGAGAAGGGCCAGACACATTGCCACTCATCCCACCCACCCAATGCATTGTTTGCCCCTCTTCCATGAGGCAGCCATTTCAGGAACATCAAATACAAAAAGAATAGGCTCAAAAAAAGCTGTGAGAGCTATCGCCCCCTGCCGAGAAGACTTAGTCAGTTACACATACTTTTGCACAGTCTTAACTTATCAGGAATGTTTCATTGCACAATTCTGTATATGAAGGTTTAAGAATTTTGTACAGAATTTACTGTGGACATGAATGTAAAATCAGAAAAGCTTTGAGTGATTAATTCATGCAGCACAGTAAATCAGGGATTCCTTAGTGGCAGCACAGTAAATCTGGGAAATTAGGGATTCCCTAGTGGCACCTCGTGCACCCCGGGGGGTGCGCAAGCTGCCACAAGGGGGTGCGCGAGCTGAAAACTGTAATGGCAGTGTTTGACGGTGTTTTTCTCCCACACCATAAAGATGTGTAAATAAACCTTTCCTTTGCAAAGATTACAATCAAAAACTGTAAATTTAATCAATAAACAAAATGTATTGTAATGATCCGTATTAGACTTTATTGCTAAGTGCTGCTATAAACTTACTGTTTCTTTAAGTTGGGTTGTTTTGGGGTCATACCGGAAGAAATGTGTGGCTTCCAGGGGAGGAGTGGGTAGTTCGGGGGACTGGGGATGTGAAAGCTGTGCTGTTCGTGCTAAAAAAAGTGTTAGCAGCAAAACCTCGCTCTGGTGCTTGGGTGTCATATTCACACGAAAATGTATTTATTTAAAATAAATATTTTCTACGCTTCATTTTAAGATGAAATATACCCATTGTGCTGTATAAGCGCGCATGGCTGGTGGTCTGCTTCAATCATTCTCGCAAATATGCTCAATTGGCTGAAATCAGGGAAACTGTCAAGTAGGCGAGGCATCTAAGGGTAAAGTTAGTGATGAAGGAGGAGAGGAAGATTTAATTGAGTGACCGTCTCTATCGATCGCGCAGCGCCTACAAAGAGCGCTGCTCATGGGGCTGCGATTAAACCGGTGACAAGCACTGACGCGCAGTCGCGCACACACCGCTGCCGTTACCGCTGCTGCTGGGGGGAAATAATGGTGATAGACGTGATTTCTTGATTATGCTCAAGCAAAGAGCTGTAATACTTTTCACTGTGGTTCAGCCAGGCGCAGTTAATTTTAAAGATCCAGTTTTAGCGCATATTCAGTGAGAAACAGGCAAACCAGAGATGGGGCTGCGGGGAGCTGACTCGCTCGTTATCGGACACAAATTAAATCAAACTTCTTCATGTTTGTATTTTGGGGCGTAAAATTGTGAGTCAGACTCAGTTTTAGAAGCTGGTACATGAAATAAACAAAGTGAGAACACTCAGAGGTAGATCATTAGAGTTAAGTCCGTGAACCCGCTCGGAGGGACTCAGAGACGTTTCAGGTTGTGGAGGTGTGACCGATCTTTCTCTGGGTTCTGCTGTGGAGGTGTAACTTTATTGCAGTTTAATTCAAATTATTTCCTAATTTTACTTAGACAACCTTATCAGTTATAACCTATATAACAGATATATATATAGCAGCATTGATATATATATTGAAGATTGGGGGTGCGTCAAACCGGTTGGGACACGAAAGGGGGTGTGCGGCTGAAAAGTTTGGGAACCCCTGCAGTAAATCATATCATGTAAAAGAACTGACTTTCAGAACTTGGTACGAGTCTTTGCAGACTCTGAAGACTGCTTTGCATGCTTGGGCTTCTCAGTAAAGCCGGGCGTACACTGTACGAGTTTTTCAGTTGTGGTACTTATATACATCTCAAACTGTGCGACGGAACCGCGGGGTTTAAAAAGTTCACCGCTCACGATCTGTGCGGCGCGACGCTTGGACGAGACCGGAGTGCTCACACTGTACGTCGTGTCCCCTCTGGGACCGCTCGCTGTGGTGGCAGAGGCAGGCGAGCGACAGTAGGTGACAGGGACCCAGAGCAGGGGTTCGAGCCCAGCTCTGGCGAGGCAGGAGGCACCGGGCACCGGGGGAACGGAGGGAAGAGAGAGGGGAGACGAGACGCATCGGCGACCCGCGCGGCACGGCAGGTCGCCTGGCCGCACCCCCCACCCCCAGCAAGCGGAGGAGTGCCGAAATAGGCGGCCAGCGCGTTGCGCGGACCGCGGAGGAGTGCCGAAACAGGCGGCCAGCGCGTTGCGCGGACCGCGGAGGAGTGCCGAAACAGGCGGCCAGCGCGTTGCGCGGACCGGACGACTCGCCCTCCCCAACACCGGCCGGAGGTTGCTTCAGGGACGCCCGCTTCCCTCCCTCCGCTGGCGGGGACGGAGAGGAGGGGAGGGCGCCCCCTCGTAGCTCTGCTTGAACAGCAGGATGCGCTCACGAAAACCTCACGACAGCCGACTGAATTTCAAACATGTTTGATTTTCACCGATCGTCCGATTCCTGATCGGGAGGTAGTCGTGAGAAGCCAGTCCCCCCCCTGCACTGAATAAGCAGTGCAAAAGAAAACACAAGTGAGAACTGTGGTGGAGAAATGTTTAGCCTTGCCATGCACATACTGTTACTTTCCATTGTGATGTTTATCATTATAGCCTCACAGTGGTGTAGCACAGGCATTAGAGTTTGATTGTAGCACCAGTAAGGATGCAGTCGTGGATTTTTCCAAAAACTATGTAAAACCATAGGTTTAAAAAAAATAACCAGACTAGGCCAGCTGGAGCCTTAATTAACTTGATGAGAAACAACTGTTGCTTTTGCCTGCTAAGTGGTGATTTGAGCCACCCAAATCTGTCAGAAAGAGAAACAAAACAATCTTTACAGTATAAACTGTTAAAGCTCTAGCTGAATTTAAAATCAGTTTCAGTTAATATTGGGTTCACCTAACCAATAGTGATACATTCATACTACAACATGTGCCAAATTTTCTTATATATACATATACACACACACACACACACACACACACACACACACACACACACATATATATATATATATATATATATATATATATATATATATATATATATATATATATATATATATATATAATATATATATATATAAGGGCTGTCAATCGATTAAAAAAATGTATCTAATTAATTACATACTCTGTTATTACTTAATCTAAATTAATCGCATATAATTTTTGCTGTGAAAGTATTTTAAACATTTAAATTGAAATGATTCAATGAATAATCAGCATTGGATACATTAAAGTTCAAAAACTCTTTTATTCACATTTCATGCCTTCAGACGTTTTAACGTGTCGTTGTGGCATATGTGGCACACAGTAACGTAGGGGACACAATGAAAATAAATGAACACTCCCCTCAATATCAACACTTTACAACAGTAAAGTGACGTCCGCGCTACTTCCAGGTTACACCGGTAGGCAAAAGTAGGATTGTTCTCCCCAAACACCGTGACAAAACGGGTGAATTAGAGCGTGCTTATAGTTAGTTTATTTTTGAAATGTAAACAATGCCTACGACTTGTTGTGCTCCCGGTTGCACACAGAGGCATTCTAAATCGTTTGGCTGTACGTTTCTTTCGTTTACCGAAGGACGAAGAAAGACGAAAGAAATGGATATTTTCAATGAAAAAGGACCCAGGCAGACAATCGACTGTGGAAGCTATCATACCCCGACAGAATTTGCAGTCTACACTTCATCTCCGGTAAATACAACTTAATTTTGCACTGGTCATTGTTCTGCTTAAATAATTAAAGCCGCAAGCGGCGTCGATCGGTCCTGCAGCCAAGCGCCGCTCTGGCCTATTGGCCACCTCGGGGGTTCGCGCACCGCCGGCCGCCAGCCACCGCAGAAGCTGTCATGTGTCTTACATGCTACTTTTACTGAAACATCACGGACAGTGGGCTTACTTTTAAAATTTAACTGTCATTAGAGCAAAATTTAACTGTCATTAGAGCAAATTCATAAACAATTGTTTTCAACAGCAGACAAACTGAACTAAACAGATGCCAATGTCAAACTGAACTCACGTCAACAGGAGACGTCAACTGAAATAATAATAAAAAAGATAACCTGAATTTAACAGACGTCAACATATTCCATATTCCAATCTACTTTTTAGGCTAATTATACACAATTTATTTTAACAAACAAGCATTTTATTAGTCGTTATCTCTTATTTGATGTATTTCTGATGTTTGGCACTTAAAGTGCTCTTTAAATAATGATGCCATTCATGATGATTATGATCAGAATAAACTTTTGCATCACCTCCCAGAAGCTGGAAAGAAGAGACAAAAACATTTTTCACACCTCACTTAGTAACTCTAATATTTTAGTCTAAATACTTTAGCCTAAATATTTTAGGCTAAAATATTACACTTTTTATTTGTTTTTCTTCAATCCCATGGTGATGTTTAGTAATTTCTGCCAAAGGCTGCAGCATTTTGATTTAATTCATCTGAATGCAGTATTTGCAAGCCATACTCTGATTGGATGGAAAAAAAACTGTCTGTGATTGGCTGAAACAGCCGAGCGAGCGCACAGCTGGTGTTTACCATGGAATGAGCAGGTACGTGCGAGCAAACTAGCGCGCGAGCAAAGATGGAACTCACCGCGAGGACAGTGGGTTGAGAAGAGTTTTTCAGACCGTGCCAGACTGGTTTTGAGCGTTGAGAGTTGTCTCACTGCGCGCTTGGATTGGTTCCTGTGCGCTCAAACAGAAGGCACGAATATCGCTACATAGTTTCACAGAGTTGAGCGGCAGCGTTGTCTTCTTCTCTGTCTTCATGCGCCTCCCCTGTGACTCTTTGGCGCCCCCCAGGGGAGGCGCGCCTCACCTATTGAAAACCCCTGCCCTATACGACATTGATTAATCTGCGTTATTTTTTTTAATCCGTTATTTTTTTTAAATTAATTAATCGAAATTAACGCGTTATTTTGACAGCCCTAATATATAAATATATATATATATTTTTTAGGGCTGGGCAAGTTAACGCGTTAATTTTGCGTTAATTCATTAGACTATTAACGGCGATATTTATTTTATCGCGCATTAACGCATGTTGCTCACATGCTTTTAGTCAGTGTCAGTCAGCACGCGCGCTGACTGCAGCGCGCTGTGTCACGGCAGCACTCTGGTGCTCCCCCTCCCCTCTCGTACATGGCTCAGCGGCACCAGCCAATCAGCACGCAGGCTCAGCCTGGCCCGCCCACTCAGCTCTCACACAAACTCAACACACAAACAGCTCAGAGAGACCGCAGCAGCGGAAAAACATGAACAGGGGAAGTAGCTTGGCTTTATTTTAATACCGTAAATGAAATCAAGCTGTATGTTTTGTAAAAAGCCGGTTAATTTCAGTGGAAACACAACAAATTTATCTAAGCACATGAAAAAACATGAGCAAGAAAACGTCGAGCCACAGAAACGGAGAGAGGAGACGAAACTTCTGTCATTGCCCCGACAGACCCACAGACGTCTCTGACTGAGGCGTTTCAGTCCTCCAGGGAACATCCAGGTAGATCAGTGGTCATCTTCAGCAGCAGTTCATGTTAACTTTCAAAATAGATATTATCTATCATATGTTACTGGAGCCCACACAGAAAATGTAATTAAGACCTTGAAAGAACCCAGTACATATATTAAAAAGTGTTATTTAAGATAAGATAACATTAGCTAATTCTTTTTTTATCCCATGACGGGGAAATTTATAGGATTAAAGCAACAGGCAGGTGCACACAACACAGACAAAATTACATAAGGATTGAAATATATAAGAGGTGGATTAGCGAAAAAAACACTGAACATAACATTATTGTTAGTATTATTATTATTATTATTATTTATTTGTAATAATAAAATAAAAACCACAAAACCCAAAAGGTCAACAGTTTCATGATACATCAAGCTTAGGGACTGGCTAATATACAGCAGGTCAAAAAAGGCCATATTTTGGCTGCAGTGCTTGCTGTTCTCTTATGAAGAAAAGATCAACTAGTGCACTAAATTCAATAGATGGGTTCAAAATATCCAGTATAAAATAAGATAAGTGCTACAAATGTTACAAAACTTTTGTTCATATGGCAGCAGAACATTAAAATAAAAGTGCTCTTTACACTACTTTTGAATTCATTCTTGGAGTTTGCGCATACAATCCGATTAATCATGATTAATAGGCCAAATTATGCGATTAATCGCGATTAAAGATTTTAATCGTTGCCCAGCCCTAATATCTATATATATATATATATATATATATATATATATATATATATATATATATATATATATATATATATATATATATATTGTTATGCCATAATAACGCCATGATAAATAATTGATCTCGGATTGAATTCTGAACAGTAGGCAAAAAATAATTCTATCCTGCTGAAAAGGATACACAGGCAGAGAGCCCACGTGGACGGCCCCTCTTTCTCTCACCAGGGGTCCTTGCTATAAAACCTTCCTCCCAGATAGCAGACGCTCTCTTCAGCACTCTTCTTCAGCTCTACAACAACTCTCTCAGCGCAGACAAAGGAGAAGGCCTGGACCATGAGGCCACATGGCCTCCTCTGCTGGGACATCTGAAGGAATGTAGCTGGGCCAGCCATGCTTGATCCAGGGTCTGCTAGAGTCGGCTGCATGCTTTAGCATCTGGAGAGGTCTCTCATCGCCTGGGGAACATGTCCGGGCAAATACAGAGCTAAGTTGCTGTCTTAACCTCACAATCTGATGCAGGGGCAAAGATCCTGCATGCGAAACAGCTCTGTGTATATTTCCTCAGCCTGTACAGGTAAGCGAACCCCGATGGAGCTGTATGCTGAGGAAAACCCCTGCTCAAATCGGACTGCAACCGGTTCAGAGAACGTGCTCACACCAGGCCTCCGACCCGACCACATGACTGCAGAGCCAAGCGCTAGCCTGCCAACGACAAGCCAAAAGCTTCCTCCTTCAACGCTCCTTCCGTGAGTGGCCAAAAACTGGACAGAACTGACACGAGACAAAGGACAGGTTTGGGCAGCGAGCTGAGGGTGAAGTAAAAGGTTTATTGGGAAATGTCTTGTAAACCATTGTACATCTGGTGTTTTGAACAGAAGGCTAACGATATTGCATTGCTAGCATTTGGTACCATGTCACTGTCGAGTGTGTTTTAAGGTTTTAACAGAAAGGTTACCTCCACAAGGGTTTCATACATTGATGGGACATTAATGTTTACGTTATCCAGCCACTCATTATGACTAAAAATAAAGCACAAGCTTTCATTTGTTAGCGCCGAGCGTCTGCTAGCCAACATGCTATTAGCCTTGCTAACATCCGGTTCCGGACATTTCAAAAGGAGTACGTTTTAAAGCATAAAGCGTAACTGTTCTGCTCCGCCATCCTCCGATGGTGTTATGAGCCTTATTCCCGCATCAATATGGTATATTAATGCAGGTTTTCAAGGCAATTTTAGCAACTTTATGTTGTAATCTCTTAAGGCCCATTCATGCCTCACATAAAAGGCGGATACAGATACGAGTGTTTCATACGTTCTAACCGTCGATTTCGTCCGTATTTTGACACGAAAATTGGGAGCTTACGATTACGGACAAAACGGATCAATACGGAGCAACACTACCGGAAACAGTGGGGGCGCTATTGAGTTTGTAGTACAAAATGTCAACAAAATCTTGAAGAAGGTTAGAATTCTGGGCTTTAAACAATGGCGGGATTCGAGGAACGACTTGCGGAGCTTGTCCGCAACTACCCACACATATATGATGTGTCGTGTCCGGGGCACAGGGACAAACAAAAAGTTTACTTACGGAGCAAATACAACAAAATCACGTCTTGGACCGTCGCCATGACGAATCATTGGCGCCCAGCACTGCCACCTACAGGAAATATTGGTTATTGCGCACCTCAACGGACGGAGGTATGAAGGAGTCAACGGATAGAACGTACGGACAGAAATACGGACGTGTAGGCCAAACGTAGGGTATGAATGGGCCTTTAGCCACCTAGTTGCTACAGCGATCCCTAGCAGCCGGAGGTAGAATAGCATAAACAAAGGCAAGCGATTCTGAATTAAATGATTTTACAGGACGAACCGGTCCTCAGAATATTATTTTATAAAATAATGTTCTGTTTAACTTGGTCTTTGCATTGTGAATGGGTTGAAACACATGCCCAAATGTTTTTCTAACTCCGTTCCATGCTTTTCGGAATCAGATCTTCAGTGAACAAGGATTCACTGAAGTATTCTGATTATGACCAATTTGTTTTGTTTTGTCTTTTGTTTGTTTTGCATGTAAATAGTTCCTTAGCTTAGCTTCTTTTTATCTTCATTTTGCTTAGTAGTTTAGTTAAGTTTCACTAGCCTAGTAGAGAGAATTTATTAATCGAAATATTGTGTTAATTCAGGTAAACAGCATTACACAGTGATGTTCTCTGGATGTTCATTTTATTTCTGTTATTAAATTCTTGAACTTGAAAAGAGGATGTCATTCCTTCATTCTATGTGTGTGTAGGTTTTGCTGTTAAAAGATCGCTAGTGCTCGAACTCATCCCTTTCAACCATTGTCTTGATATCATCTTAGGATATCAAGACAATGTCCCAATTGAAATCAATAGTAGTCAGTAGCTGTATTTCATGCTTTAACGACACAGAACCAGCGGTGCTTCGGTGGGCGTGGTTCCTTGCGCTTGAATTCAGGTGCGCAAAATTACGTTACATATAATTTAGATGCACACTTTTAAGGGTACTTTTAAGGACTGTGTAACATCAGGGGCTTTAGCTCAGACCCATTTTCCTTCTCTCCCCTCTAAAGGAGCCCTTTACAGTCTTCAATTATGCATTTTCCCACTGTTTATCCAGCAGCTGGATCATGCGTAAGGACGCAGCATGAACCCCTGCGTGCTAAGTGTGGCAGCTGAGGGAAAAATGTTGGACGGTATAGGCTTGATGAAACTCTGCCTCATTCACTAATGAGACCAACATGGATAGAATAATGATAATCTGTAGTGTTTTCTTATTGCCTGGATGTGAATCTGATAATTCATATTGTGCCTTTTATAATAAACTTAATATTTTCCTATCAAAGGTAGGAAACAAAGATTTCTCTTCCAGGGTCCAGACAGCCACGCCCCCAACCACCACACACACACACACACCAAATTAACATATTCTCACTCTTAATTTTTGATAAAAATTGAGAGGTCTGTTGAGGATTAATATTTTGGCTGGTAAAAAATATGCCTGGCCAGTTGATTTTTACATCAAAATGGTTCACCGGCCAACTTGGCCGGTGAATCAGGAAGTTAATTTCGGACACTGTGCACACCTACTGCAACTGGGAAAAGGGATCAGTGCGTAAGCAGCCAAAATAGCACATGAGGGGTCTCCTGTACAGCTTGTATCATCTACTGACTGGAAGATTTACAATGAGCAGGGAGCAGCTACATGGAGACGGTTGAAGAATGCATCCCCAAAATAAAAGATGTGTAGAATCATATAAAGACTGGCCTCTTTATACTATCCCCAGTGATTTATCTGCAAATCAAAGACAAATCATCGTTTGGTTTGATTCTGCTTTTACTTGATGCAAAAATCAACCTAAGTCCTAACACAAACAATTAAGGGATCCTGTAGTATAAACCTATTAAAAGCACAATGTGCTATGTAAAAACATTGCCCTGAGTTTGTAGCCGATATAAAAAAAATGTGATGAAAAAAAGTCATAGTTATACTGTAGTTTTAGTTTTAGACCTACATTAAAGAGATGATCATGATAAAAATAAATATACACCAAGCCTCCACCCTGATAATGTTTTGATTGTCCTTTTTGTGGATAAATATAGCCTCAGTGCCAGGCGTGATTCGTAGATATAAACAGATGTGGTGCCATCTAGCCGCAGAATTGCAGAACTATCATAATGCCAGTTTGCTTAATTAATAAATCAAAATTAAAATAATGCCGGACAGAGCCTAACACTCTCAAATGCATCACATGAAGCGTTAGCTCGGCATGATCGAAGACCAACCGTTATTAATTGAATACACCAATCTACAAATCAGCCTCATATCAGAACATATACTCACGTTAGTCAACTCTGCGTCACATCTGAACAATCAGCAGGTTTAGCGTTCGCTTCAGTGAACACCAATGGTCATACTGTATTCCCAGTGACATTCCAGTCTTTCCCCTCTTGGAATCATATTTTTTGCCATTTGATGTTGGAACATTCTTCATTGTTTCGCCTGGAGATGCTAATAGCCATTCAACGCTTCCTTGTTTTAACCCATGCTGCACATGCGCAGTACATACTTGCGTTAAAATTGTAAATAAACATGAAAGGCTTTCTTTACTATCAAACTGAGCTAAAACAAAGCACATAACACCCCAATTACTAATATGCCAGTAGGATGTGATCATCTTTCATAAAAACTTTTTATGCAACCAGAGTGAGCTACTGATGTATAAATAAAAAAAAGTCAAATAATGTGGCTATGCACCTTTAATATTAATGTCGTTTCTCTTTAGTTTTTCCTGGACTTCCTCAGAGAAAACTCTCGTTTCTCCTCGCCCTCAGCCAATCACTGAAAAGCACTGTGTTCACATCAAAACACCGCTCAAGTCCACTCGGTTTGGCCCTGCACATGAGCAGGGCCGGAGAAACCTGGGCTAGTCCTGAAAAAAGCTGCTGCTTGAAATGCTCACAAGTGGGGGGAGTGGAGTAGAACACAGCCAAACCCAGGCAGTTAAAACAGGGCTTCAATTATAGAGAAACTCACACAGAAGGAAGGATAATAATAGTTGGCACAATACAGAAAATTAAGAAAATATAGACAGAAGAAGAGCGACTTAAAAAAATCATGAGAAATTCACCAAAAGGAATCTGGGAGAGTCCCCAAAGAAAAGGAAAAATTACTCGGGACCATACTGGTCAGAAACAACAAAGAGAAATTAAATATCTAGTAGCCAGCCAACTCTAGGATCAGTGTTTCTGTGTTCTTTGTATCTCTGCTCTGCCTTCTCAAATCCTCAGTTGGTCATGTGAGATGGCCATTCACACTGAGACTGGTTCTGTTGGAGATTTTCTTTACACTGTTGCTACATGCATGCTTGATTTGAGGGATTGCTGCAAAGTCAACAACACAACAGCTACATTTCAATCAACTTTTTTATTTGCATTTTGAAATATAGCATTAGAAAAGGTTGGTGGATATGGCAAAATTTGAAACAACTTCCTCAATTTTGCAAAAAAACGTTTTTACGCCATTTGAGATGGAAAGACATTTGCAGATTAAGTTTTGACCTAGCAAACATTAACCTCACATGACTGATCAGCCGTTTCTGCGGTTGGCATCTTCCCGGATATTCCCATAATGCGAATAGAATTCCATTTCTTTCTGTAATACTAGGTGACATGACAACAATTACAACTTTCCTGACAGCAATACATTCCTGAAAACCTTTTTCCTATTTTTTGTTTAGAGGTATAGACCATGGTAGTTTGCAATCTCTACTTCCTGTTTATTACAACTATGCATAATGTCAGCTTCTGGTGAAATTACACTTTGCGTAGCCTGGCTAGTAAAATAAATAAATATTTCCCTTTATAGTACCAGAGGGTAAATTTGTCTATGCATTTAACCCATCCCTTAGGGAGCAGTGCAATCTCTGGTCAAGGGTCTTGCTCAGGGAGCCAGAGGGACAGACTTAAGTTTCGAACCGCCGACCTTTGCATCACTAGTCCCACTACCGCAACTTGCTCCAAACGAGATCGGAACATGCCTAATTCCCATTTTTGTTGCGACATTTTAGAAGTTTGCATGGTAGAAAATATGGCTACAGCCAGCGGCTGTCCACTGTCGTGATGCGCTCTTTCAGGAGGAGTGTATGCTGCAAAGTCATTGACTTGATGCAATCTGCTGAGTTTTCTTAAATGGAAAACATTTTAACCAATCAGTTTGTATGATTTGTTTAAATTGACTGTGTAAAGTGACTTGAGATGACATGTTGTGAATTGTTACTATATAAATAAATTGAATTAAACTCCAAGTTTTTGGACTACTTTTTAAAGAAAGCTGTCCTTACAGCAAAATATGGAGGTGGCAGGATCCTGCTCTGCAGTTTTTTTTTTTTTTTTACTGATGGGGACGCTTATGCCAATCATTGGGATGCGTTCATGTAATGCCAATGTGCCTGCACGCTCTTTGTTTGTTTCTGCTTGCTGGCTGTGCATGCGCACTTGTAATGTTTATGTATCTAGTTAGTTTTTGTAGCTCAGCTGCTCTCACAGTATACTTTGAAAGTGGCTGAGAGACACAAGAAAACTGTCTTACAAGTTTATGAAAAGAAGAGGAAGGCCTCAGAAGAAAGAAATAGGACCAGATTGTATTCCATGACGAGTGGAAGAGCAGGTACGATCGTCTTGCACATGCTATTCAAGAAAGAACTTGGGATGTTTCTTACCTACATTTCCAGAAAAATCATCCACTCTACCTTTAATACAAGGTTTCAAAACGCCACAGCTAGAAAAAAACTAGAGGAGTGGCTTCTTTGATTAATCGCTGCATATCCTGAGCAGGTTGATCATTCAGGAGCTTAGTACTAACTCGTTGTTGCTCATAGGTTATGTCTCAACAAGGTGAAAGTATTTCTCTGCTTCTCTCCTTTACCTTACACTTGAATCAGCACATGAACTAAAGCAAAGGCTTCCAGATGCATAAAAAAAGGGAAAAACATTTTAAGTATACTAACAACAGACACTATATTTGCCCCCCTAAATAAGAGAAGATTTGAGACAGTTAAGTGTTTGTTGTGTTTGAAAGAAGGCTGGCCTCTTTACAATTATTGCTCTGAGAGAGGAACCATAAGTGTTTACATATGTTCATCTATAATACGATAGAGAAAGCAATTTCTGTTCGGAGACTGTTGTGGCGCTTCACACTTCTGCACACATGACACCGCTGTAGAAAGCAAGAGAGCACGCGAGAGAGAATATCTGCCTAGTACTGAGAAATCTGGACTGTCTCTTTAAGACTGAGGCACATTCAGGCACATTTACAACACTTCCTCAATCTGGGATGCCTCTTCCCGCAATACCATTGGTTAAAAGCACCTCCCTCTCTGACAGCTCATTCGTTGTTGGTATCTAAGGACTGACTAGCCATCACTCTATAAATAAACCCAGTGCTGTCTCAGCAACCAGGCCACAATACTCATTAGCTACTTCTCTCTCTTCTCTGCTTCTCTCCTGCTAAGCAAGTGGCTTCCAATAGCAGGCCTGGCTCTCAGCAACAGTCTGACATACCCTAGCAACTCAACCCATTCTACCAGCCACCCTCTCCTCCCCCATCCTTCCCGTTCTCTACTTCTTTTTTTCCCCTATTGTCATCCAGCTCGCCTTTTCCACCATTTCTCAGCTGGCTGCTGTCTTTCTTCTATCTAGACCTTTGTCCAATTTTTGGATATGTATGAACGTATGCTGCGGTCAGAGACATATTCTCTTTTTTCAATTCATTAGTTTTGTGTTATTCAACGGTGATGAAATTCAATTGATAGCAACGCAGAATAGTCCCTCCAAGCAACACAGCAAGAGGTTGTACAGGCAGGAAAAAGTTCTCTTAATAAACTGGTAGCTAGCTGTATTTCCACAAGGAAACACCTACCGAAATCAGTAGCTGTGCTATGTTGCCTTGAAGAAGCTTCTATTGAGTTGCATGCAAATACAAATTTGGAGTGAAAATTATAGTGGAGTAATATAGATCAGATTAAGGCCATCTTATGCTGAGATGACAATGCTATTAAAGATACATAAGATGCTCCTGAAGTGAAAATAGAATAAATGTTGCAAATACTACGTAAAAAAAGGTCCAGTTCAAAACAGAAAGTGTCAGAGGGCACTTCCATCAAACAGATTCATGAGCTGGTACAAGCACATGCTTATTTGTCACCAGACCTGTTTCCACCACCAAAGGCACCAACAGTGGCATTGAAAAACTGCAGCCAACATAGCACCAAAATGACTTCCAGACTTTTGGTGTTCTTCTCAGATATTTGTTAAACATGTGCCATGTAACAGTATTTTTATGTTGCAGTCAAGGTTGACCTATGTTTAAAGTAAGAGAACAGTTTATGGTAAAAATATGTGAACTGCCAAAAGAAACAGGATATCTCACAAACGGCTCCGGACCCAACATGGGGAAGTACATGTTTATCATCATTGTTGTTTCTCTTCTTTTGGGCTCACTAGTAGGGACAATTCTACCCCAACACCACAACAGTAGGTTGCAACAAACTCAAAATGCCTTTAGGGTAGCTCCCATACCTTCACAAGTCTCTGAAACTGGAAAGGCAGTCTGAACTTTCCACATTATTTAGAGGTTCCTAAAAGACAACCCACTTGCTAAGGTGACTCCGCTTAAGCAGCAGAGATTATACCTGGAATTTTCAATGCAAGGTCTAAACAAGGCAACAACTATCTACATACCATTTCCAAAATCCAACCTCTTTTGGACTGTATAACAAAAATTATTTGCTGTGGAACAACAAGGTTCTATGCTTCCCGCTGTTGGACCAGATTTTAAAAGGTTCCACCAGGATTTAAAATTCATAAAATTCCAATTTAACCTTGAATGCACATATCCACCTACCATAGAAGTCACATTCACTGTACTCTGTAAACTAAATATAATACAGAAAAGAGAATAACAAGGTAAAAACATAAAACCCATGAATGTTTAACATGATATACAGCTTTTCCCATGTCTGTACACACTGCTGGTATCTAGGGTTGGGGTAAAAACTGATCAGACAACCATAGAATTCTAAGTGATGCCTGCTGTTCAAAGGTGTTAAGCTGGTGATATTAGGAGAACTGCTCCAGGGTGCAATGAGACAAATCCAAGCACCTATGTAGATAAACTATCTCTGAACTGTCATGCTCTATATAAATTCACAATAGGATCAAACAAAGAATGTTCAAAGTGTGCCCCCCCCCCCCCCCCACACCCCCCACAGCCAGTTAACAACCAGTCCAAGCACCAGAAAAGCAAAGACATTGGAGGATAAAGTTCCGTAAGATGGGATGGGAAGAGCAGAAAAATAACACTAAATGTTTTGCATCAACTATATTAACTTTTTTTTTTTTTTTGCAAAGTTGCTACATTATATCCATCTTTATATTGCTGTCCTGGGTTTTATGTTGATAAGGCAGCATAGATTAAACAGTTAGTTGTTACTAATGTTAGCCTGTTGAGCCAACAATATGGAGTATCAGGAAATTTAGAAGAATGACAGCCAATCATCATTGCTGAAAACCCTCTCAGTGTTTAGTTGAGGATTCATTAACTTGTGTTTAGCTGAGAAACATTTTAATTGGGGGAAATGTGTTTCCACCTTAAAAAGATAATTTGAGGCTTTTAGATAACAAAAAGAAAACTAAAACCTCAACTCAATTATCAAGCAAATGCAAAAATCAAGGAGTACACCTTACTAAAGACACAAGTTCAGTCAGAAATAATTTAGATCAAAACCAGACAGAACTGAATTTTATCTAAATCTTCTGTAGTTACACACAGCCTTCCATGAGATAACTATAGCTCAGGCTTGATTAGTATTTGGATATGACACCACCTGTTAATACAAGCAATGCCTATTTAAAAACAGCTGATACAACTAATGTACTTTGAGAAACTTGACAGACACTAATAATAATAATAATAATAATAATAATAATAATAATAATAATAATAATAATAATAATACATTTTATTCAAAAAAAACTTTCAAAACACTCAAGGATACTGCACAAATCCAATAGGGTAACAACAATAAATCATAATAAAAACAACGCACATCAAAAAGTTACAATTAACAGACAATTACAGTGAGTAGGCATTCTTCAACTGGTGGGTTTTGAGTTTAGACTTGAAGTGAGAAAAAAATTTCAGTATTGTGGTTGTCTGGAGGATGAGGGTTCCACAGTTTGGGAGCAGAGCGTGAGAAAACTCTGCTCCCCATGGTGCTAAAGTGGGCAGGAGGAACAGTAAAGGGAATGCAAGAGGAAGGAGTAGCAATGTGAAGGAGATTAGAAATGTAGGTGGAGCAAGGTTGTGGATGGGCTTGAATGTGTACAGAAGGATTTAGAATTTTATTCTTAATCCAACAGGGAGGCAGTGGAGCTGCTGTAGGACTAGGGTGATATGATGAAATGAGGTGGGTTGGTAATAATGCCAGGAGCTCATTCTGAGCTACTTGAGCTTATGGAATGACTTTTGAGGAAGACCAAAGAAAAGAAAGTTACAGTACTAAATGTTGGCGAAGATTCACAGTGATCCAGGTCGTTGTTTTAAATGTGCTTTATAAATAAAGGTTGAATTGAGTTGAGTTGATTATCAATCCAAAAACAACTGGACTTCAGCTTCAGAATAGAGGTCCAGTTGTTTTAAAGTAGAAAATGCAGGAGGTGACAAGGCTTTGGGTAAGAACTAATGCAGAGTGAGGGGACAAGGAGGGATGAAGACGATTAATATTCTGTAGATAAAAATAGGCAGAATGTGTTCCTGATGTGAGGTGAAGGATCACTACATAACAAGTCTGACCTGCTACTGCAAAGTTGTTGAGCACAAAGGAATGCGATGGCTAATTTGACGGATGTCTCTCATAGCGTTGGAGGTTTCTGTAACCACCTGTGTCATGAAGCATGTCCAGTTTGTCAATATGGACAAAATATGCCCTAATAGATGAATAAGAACCTGAAAAACCTGATACATACAAAATGATAAGCTTGGACCACTTTAAACTGCTTGAAGATGCATTTGAGTAAAAAAGAATGTGAATGATCCAAATACTCTGGGAAAATACTATGACGGTAAAGTTAAAAGGTTGCAGTGAATCAATATTTCAAGCAATTCCACCCCATGTACAATTCAGTGTGGCTGGCTTTTTACATTATCTACATCTTTGTTCGATTTGAAGAACCAGCACAGTGTGAGGCAGTTCCTCCAGACCTCTTCTGTCTGAATTTATTTTGTAATCATGCTTATTTTTTTTATTTATTTTTTTATTTAAATCTTTAAGATCACAGAACTGGCACATAAACTTAGAAATTTGTCTGTCTGATTATGTCATTTTGAAGTATTAAATCTGACGCCCTGTACAGTTAGTACTTCTGCTTGAGTAGCTTTTATACCAAAACATGTTTTTTGGATGACAACTTCTACTTTTACTTCAGTAAAACTATTTTTAAGCAATGCTTCTTCTATTTGAGTATACTTTTTGGCTACTTTACCCACCTCTGGTCAGAGCTGTATTTGAAAGCAAAGGCCCATAAATTCCCCACACTCACACACTCCACCCTCACTATATAAAACATCTGTCTGTTGCATTATATTGGACTTAATGCTGGCAAATATTGTAATCTTATAGCAGGAAGATAGCAAGTACTTGTATACATACAGACCTTCAACAGATGTCTTATTTTTGGCTTTGATGTTACACTTCAATGTCAAATAAAAACTGTTAATATCACAAAAAGATAACCTCAGTAAATTACAATATCCAGTTTTCGAAGAAAAAAACTCTCCAGACAAATCTGGCCCTGCGTGAAAAGGAAGACTATAATGATCTAGACGGAAGACCCAAAATGGCAGTTTTAACAGAGCGAACTGCTCCTTTAACAGATGTTGGGTTGCCGACAGCAGGGTGACTCGGAGCGCAGAGGCAGGATCGAGGTCCGGGGACACAGACTCAGGCTAATGATCAGGGGGTTTGGCAGGAGGCAAAAATCAAGGGGCAGGAACAGGATCGTTGTCCAGAAAGCAGAGAAATCTGACGAGGGTTAGGCAAGAGGGAAAATCCGTGGGACGAGGACGTGATCAGGAATGTTGTCAGACAAACATTAAGTGCTGGATACTACTCGCTGGAAGGCTTGCAATTATCTGTGCACAGCTGAGAGACATGCTGCTGATTGCACTGCAGTGCAGCAGCTGGATTTAACAGGCTTGATTGCTGACAGAAAGAGCAGAGCAGGCAGACGGGCCAGAATCATAACAGTACCCCCTCCTCAAGGTCCAGCTCTGGACAGACCCCCAGGCTGATCAGGGTGGAGGCGGTGGAAGTCACTGACGAGAGTCCGGTCAAGGATGAAATGGCCTGGAATCCAAGTCTGTTCCTCCGGTTGATGTCCTTCCCAGTCCACCAGATATTGGACCCCTCAACGTCTCTCGCTGATATTCCAGTCGGGCCGCTGACTTCAGTTCACTTGCTAGCCTGGCTAAGGCAGCAAGCCCCGCCCCCGGCCGCAACAGCTATACTATGAAGTTTGGTCTCCTGAATGTCTGCTCTTTCACAAACAAGGGTCAGCTCATCCAGGATCTCCTCACTGACCGTAAGCCGGACTTCCTCTGTCTTACGGAGACCTGGCAACAACCTAATGACTTCTCCCAGCTCAGCGCCTCCACTCCACCTGGTTTTAATTACCACTCTCTTCCTCGGCGAGCAGAGCCTTCAGCGGCTCTGCTCCCCAGCTCTGGAACTCACTGCCACCTGACCTCCGTAGAATTGACTCTCTCCCCCTGTTCAAAATCAGACTCAAAATCAACCTGTTCCAGCTTGCTTAATCCTGAAAACCGTTGAATAACTTCCAGAACAAGGTAAACTTTGAATATTCATGTATCAAAAGTGTTCAAATTAAGTTTAAATATGAAATATTGCGCATTTTTTACACCGATTATGGTATTCCGCGTTTGAGTGCTGCCTCCGTTTACGATCGGCCATTTCCGACGTGTGACAGTGTCAGTTCAAGAACATTGAGAATGCCCGAAGCGAACCTGCATAGAAACACACATTGTTTACATTGTACAACCGGTATGGCGAACAAGGATATATATGGATGTTTTCCAGTATCTTCTTTCACACACCAAATCTGCAGATCCACGTCTACTTTGAAGCAAGCACTTTTAAAAACAATGGCCGAACTAAGTCCACAATAAAATGCCTTCTAGGTGCGTAGTTGGTGGCTGTAGTGCCGCTTATAGGCCTAGTGCAGACCGCGGTGAAGTTGGTTTGACATTGGTCATTCAAGCACCGCGGAGTCAGCGGGATCTAGCTCACGGTTGATCCGGTTGAAGGACTCCGATTTCGGCCAGCGTCTCTCAGCTGCTCCCTTCTCCCATACGCGGTGGGACCGACAACAAATCTGATTTGATATTTGTTTCTCAAGAGTGCTCTGACTCCACAGAGCTTGAATGTCCAATGTCAAGCCAACTTCACCACGGTCTAGTGCAGGCCAGAAAGTAGCGCTACATACTTGGCCGAAGGATCAAAAGGTCTGAAAGAAATGGGATAAATTCGTAAAAGAAAGAAACGCAAAAGGACTGGATTGCCGACAGTGACAAAAGTGTTTTATGCAATTCACACTTCACGAGCGAGGATTTTGAGGGGTACTTACAATGGAGCATGGGCTCTATGTCTTGCGCAGTGTTAGATATAGTCTCCTCGGGTTCACCTTGTTCAAACTCCGTTTCTTCAAATATATATTCGGTATCGGAGTCGCCGATGAGTTTGTAGATGTATCAAACATTTTTTTATACATTTTTTGTACGTAGAGTAAGAGTTATTAATTAAATGTAATAAATCGGTAGCGAAAGTCGTAGTGTTAGCAGCCGGATGCACGGTACTAGTTCTGCTTGTGACGTCACATTCCGGAGCAGCCCGATTGAGGAATGTTCAGGCCCTTTCGCTTATACAGCAAGTTTTATCGAAATTACGTCCAAACGGCGCACATAAGTCACATATATTATACATTTCTTTACTCTGGTGACTATTTGAATGCATCTGCGTTAAAATAAATTCAGTCCAAGAGTTAGACTTTAATTATAAATACACTGTTCTTGTCCCTCTTCATAACTGTTTATATTTTTCTGTTCCTTGTATCTGTACTTTTTATTGTCTATTGTGTTAAATAAAATGTATTATTATTATTATTATTATTATTATTATTATTATTATTATTATTATATAAAGTAAACTAGAAGATCTCAAAATGTTACAACCTAAAGAAATTCAAGAACAGATGAGAAACAAAAGCCACTGACATCAATCAGTCTGGAAAAGGGAGCCAAAGCCAGTTCTGAGGCTTTGGGGCTCAAATGAACCACAGTGAGAACCATTGTTCACATGGAGAAAACATGGAATGGTGGTGGACCTGAGCTACAAAAACCCGACCCGAAATTTGGGCCAGGTTGGACCTTAATGTCATGCAGTCAGGTGCGATTCGGACACGGATCAGAGTTTAAGATTTTTTTTCTTCTCTCATGCGCTATATGAAACCATCCTGCAGTAGTGGGGACAGATAGCACACAGACCCGGAGTGGCTAATTGGGAGGACTGAGACAATTCACGGTTTTTATTTAATTTTATTTTTGGGCTGCTGTTCAGTCGTGACACTAGAGTGTCCATATGCTACACTGTTACAGCTAACCCTGTCTCCACCCCCACTGGCAGCTCTTTTTTTTCTGATGCACCCTGATGTAACATGTCAGTGCTCTTGGTCAATGGTGTTTCAAAGCTGGCAAAAGAGCAAAGGAGAAAGCTAGAATTAAAGACGAAAGCTCTGAAAACAGCTGCTGCAAAATGTGTAAAATTGGCAGCTTTTTCAATAAAATTAGCTCATGGTTTGAAACGTGAAATGGAGACCATTAAATGTGTAATGAAACATGAACTTTGACTGCAAATCACCGTATAAGTTCATTGAATTTTGTGACATTGTGGCGCATCATATAATGTTATATAGTTTAAATAACAGTATGATGCAATGCCACCAAACTTTTACTTATAGCCCCTCAAAGTCAGAAGTAAGATGCAGCACCAAGTACCATCCATGAGCCCACAAGTCCTGAGTGGGCAGGTAAGGTTACTCATTAAGTGAATGTTAGAATTAATATAATGAAGAGTATGGGGCTGTTATGTATGAGATGTAGTCAGCGCTACATTCATGAAACTAACCTGAATTTATCAGATGGCTTTGTAACAAGGGGTGATTTCATTTGTGCTGAGAATTATGACCATTTTCAAAATAGTGGTTGGCGACTTGGACTTTACATTTTATCAGAATATATTGTGGAAATGTTGTGATAATGATAAAGGTGATGATAAAAGACTATTTACAGCTTTTTGCAGTCTTTTTCAGGTAACTGTGTGGCTGTGACTGCATGATTTAGCACTAATACTGTCCTTAAAAATGTAAAAATGTAACATTTATTAAAACAAAATTTGAAATATGTTTCATGACAAGTCTAGTTATATAAGGAAGTGTGATCTTTTTATTACCAAACTGCACACAGTAGCTACATTTAATTATCTTTTTGAATTTATTGATATGTATTGATGCTCTCAATAAAACAACGGTGTAGGAAATAGCATGACAATCCTGACAGTTTTGGATGTTTTCAGACACCACTAGTTGGATTTTATCATTGTCAAGATAGATCCAAATTCTTATCACGATAAGGAATTTTTCAAGATAATGATAAAACTATATGATAAAGGCCCAGCCCGATTTCAAAATGTGATTTAGTGTCAAAGCCAGTAGTCATGAGGGGATTGCTCCTGTTAGTATAGAAGAAACAGGAGAGCTGTTGCAACAGAGTGTGTGAACAATAAGCAAGTATTAGTTCTAATATAACTATCTTTTTATACCAAAACAATATCACTGACCTGTTACATTTTTTTATCATTAAAAGTAAATGCACAAAGCCCACAAGTTAAAGGGAATAGGATGAAATATGAAATAAATTTTCATATTTTTTAATAATAATATTTAAGTGGGCCGGTCTGAGGCATGAAACTCCAAGGATGAAAATTAGTCCCACTCTGGCCCGGATGCGCCCAAGGATTGCTTATAGTCTACTATCACAAATGTTTTGGGGGGCGTCAAAAGGTTATCATGTCGCATTTGTCAATTATGAATGCACCAATGTGTTATACTAACATTTTACATGAAAATGTTGCATACCTTTGATTGACTTTAAGCCCAAAAGCACTATGGTAACTATCTCAAGCACATCAGTAGGTCCACCTCTGAATAGCTAAAAAAAATTACTAGGTCAGTCCAAAATCTTTAAAGTTTGGACTAAAATCTGTTTGTGATGAGGTGGCCTAAACGTAAACAGGACATTCATGATCAAAACCCCATCAATATTGATGAATTAAAACAATGCTGTAAAGAAGAGTGGGCCAAAATTCACCCACAGCAATCTGCCGTTGGACAGGTGCTGCATTTAAATTTCAAAGGTAAATAACAAAAACCCAAAGTAAATTGCACAGGAGTTAGTTTATGAGGCTAAAATTAGCTAAATTCAAAGGATGTGGATGCACAAGAGTTTAGAAGAGCAATGGATAGAATGAGCCTTTTAGATGATCAGCAGAACCCTATCCTTCACACTGTAATATCGTTGTATTGCCAGAAATGATTTTGTGAACACATGCTTCAAGGTTTCCACTGAGATTTTACCTCCATGGAGAGCCAGCTTTATAGGAACAAGTAATAAAGCTAGTGGTTAAAATTGGAACAACACATACACAATGCCTTTCAGGGACACCTGCCATTTATTCAACGGTCCGTTGTTGCACTGAATTTTTACTTACACAGGATATGTATATGATGTTGTATTCTGTTGTACTTCTGGTCTGCTTCTCTTACTGGCTTCCATGTTTCCAGGCTGCTGCTCTTTTGCTATCATAAAATACCAAATGCTGCACTCTTTTTTTGGGAACCCTGGGAATTCTTATATGATTGGATCAGCAACCAGGAAGTTAACACAGGCTACCTCTAGGTTTGGCAGGAGAAAAACTTGACCAAGACAATGGTGATGGAGAGGACTGACTGTTTAAAGGGAATGTTACTTCCAAGTGACAAATGAGACTGATTTCAGTTGATTTTACAGCATATCTTAAAGCTCCTTTAAATGCTATATAAATCCAAATCTCAGCCTTTCAAATAAAAGTCTGAGAGTCAGAGGTGTAACCACATGTTGTGGCACAAGATCATGGGATGCCAAAATGTAACAATGTTTCTGTCAAGAGGAAGAGTGCCTTCCAGTGCAGTTAGCATACCATCTGGCTAAATAAGTGTATGGCAAGAATTGCATGATAACTACAAGAGGAGGACACACCACTGGCTGGCAGCAAAAGTATCATTCGATTCACAGTTTGCCTTTTCTAGCTCAAAATCATTCTTCCACCCCTAAAAAGTATCCTCTTTCACAGCCCAGACTTTTGTTTAACCTATGATGCAAAGTCCAAAAGTGCACTGTATTTTTTGGACCATAAGGCTCACTGGATTATAAGGCACATTGTGAATTAACGTCTGTTGTTGTCCACATATAAGGCTCACTGGATTATAAGGCGCATTACATACTTTTCCCAAGTGTGTACTCTGTCCCTCTGGTACAGTGATCAGACATCCTCGATTTCCGGGGACAGTCCCAGTTTTGGATGACCTGTCCCTGGCAAAAGCTGTCCCTGGAAATGTCCCCGATTTCAGTGTATCGTGACGGGGTAAAAAAGGTTAGCACAACAACATGTATTTACCCGGTCATGCCACTGTCCCGACTTAAAAGAGCTTTGCTAAACGCACCTTCCCCGCCCCATCGGCGTTGCAGTTCAGACAAAACAAACCAACCCCCAGCCAGAGATTCTACGCTTAACAAAATCAGAGATTCAATTCAATTCAATTTTATTTATATAGCGCCAATTCATGAAACATGTCATCTCAAGGCACTTTACAAAGTCAAACTCAATCATATTATACAGATTGGGTCAGATTATACTGATTAGTCAAATATTTCCTATATAAGGGAACCAGTTGATTGCATCAAAGTCTTGACAAGCAGCATTTACTCCTGGAGAAGCGTAGAGCCACAGGGAGAGTCGTCTGCATTGTCCATGGCTTTGCAGCAATCCCTCATACTGAGCAAGCATGAAGCGACAGTGGAAAGAAAAACCACCCATTAACGGGAAGGAAAAACCTCCAGCAGAACCGGGCTCAGTATGAACGGTCATCTGCCTCGACCAACTGGGGGTTAGAGAAGACAGAGCAGAGACACAACAAGAAAGACAAAAAAAAATAACTGTCCTCAGATTTCATTAGAGAAATCAAATCCGGTCACCTGACACTGTTCTCTCCTGAGAGGGACAGCTATACGTCTCTGTCGGGTGGACAGAGTAGTTGGACGACACTGCCCAGTTTCTAACATAAGGCCAAAATAAACTGATATTTTATATTGAATTAACTTACTTGGTTTGTTGTTGCTAGCTCGTACTCCAGGCGCAGGCTGCCTTACACAAATGCACTTCTAATCTAGACATTACAGTCAGGAAGTCTTGTAGACTGCTCAGGGGTCCTGTTACGGGGCGATCAGGTAGTGACAAATGGATATTCGTAATGCTCCGAATATCCATTGAATGGAGCGGATTTGTTGCTAACCAAAGTCGTACTTACACTTTTTAACAGATTTTCGACTGCATTTTACCACATTAATACGGTCAGTAAGCACCGGATTATAAAACACAGCATATATTTTTGAGAAAATTTAAGGATTTTAATTGCGTCTTATAGCCCGAAAAATACGGTAGTTGGAATCTTCCATTACTTAAAACACACAAATAGGCATATTTTAGAAGCCTAATAATGTAAATTAGAATTATAAATTAAGTGTAAAAGCGATGGATAAATACGGGTGAAAATACAGAACAACATCTCAAACACTGCTACAAAATTTTATTTTGTCAGGATTACAAAGTAAATCAAGTTGCAACAACAAAACTTGTAGATGCTGTCTTTCAAAATTTGCTTTTGGTAATTGTATTAAAATCATTAAAGTCTTGACCTTAAATGACAAAAATTTAAAAGAATTTTTATGACCTAAAAGGAAATTATTGTGGATCTCTGCATTTATGTAAAAACATAAGGGATGCCAGCTTTTGGCTTTCATATTTATTTTTCTTTCTCGATACCAGATAACTGACACAAAAAGCCAGTTTTCTTTCTGGCTACAGTAGTGACGATTCTTGTCAGAGCTGCAATGCAATGAACTCCCCCAATCTGAGCTGATCTGATAGGTATGCAGTTATTAAAACCGAATGCATGAGAAATATATTAGTGGAAATGTGAATAGTGAAGTAGAACACAGATCTGAAGCCACTGTTTTGGGTGTACTAATGCCTTATATATCAAAGTTTTCTGTTACCTGTATTTATGTTCATTTGCCCCTCAGGAAAAAAACAACTAATTTCCAACTGAGCAGGAGTCCACTGCAAGAATCAGTGACAGCAACAAGGGTGCTATCACAGATTGTCTGTCTTGTCTGTCCATGACCTTCATAGAAACAACTGTAAAACGTGGGACATGGCTTCTAAATTCAGATTTGAATTTCTCTCACACTTTCAGGCTAAGAGTGTCTTGCTAGGGTGGATAAAGGAAAAGAACCCCAAAAACACACAAAAAAACACTTTGTGTGTTTCAAAATGGCATTCCTCAGGTGAATTAAAAAATTTAGAAACTTGTCTCTCGAGTAAAAAGGAAACAGGTGCAGGTGTTTTTTTAATCTCAAGGAGCCTAACACATAAATTCGATTTGATGGGTTTTGTCCAACTAAACACTGCAAATCGGGTCAGGAACTGATCAACCAGCAGAAAAAGTCCTCAAACACCAGCTAAGAGGGTGTATGCAGCTTATAAAGACTTCTGCACAGGGACCATTAAACAACCGCTTCCTATTAACATTAGCCATTATTTAAACACAAACACCTGCTCAAATTAATGGACTTTTCAAACAATAATCAAACACAAAATTTCTGATTTTTGTATTTTCTGCAGAGGTGGGTGCTTGCAGCAGCTTTTGGATGAAGTCACTCCAGAGATGAATAATCTAAAAAAAAACTGGTTTGAGAAAAACTAATTGTTCTTAAATTTAGAGAAAACTAAAAGACATAATAGAGGTGGTAAAGGTAGAAAGAGTAAATTAAATTAATTTCTTGGGTGTAATTATTGGCCAGAAAATCAGCTGGAAACCTTACACTACATGTATTCAGACTAAACTATCTAGAAGGATCCCAAATCCTTGTAAAGCAAAACATTACACATTCTCTACTGATGACTGATTTTACCTGACCTGACCTGTTATGTAGAAGTCCGGGGTAACACCTACAGGACATCAATCAACCCGCTCTGCATACTGCAGAACAGAGCTGGTAGGATGGTTCATAATGCTGGTTATCACCACCACACTAATCCATCATTCATTCATTCATTCTTGTTAGCTAAAATTCTCAGAACTAGTGGAATTTCAAATCTGAGTTAATGTATAGGGTAGTTCACGCGTGACGTCAGCGCTACATCCGGGTCCCGTGGGTAGGCAAAAGCAGAACTGTTCCCGTCTACTATCATTACAAAACGGGGGATTTAGAGCGTACTTTTACTTCGTTTATTTTTGGAATCTAAACAATGCCTACGACTTGTTGTGCTCCCGGTTGCACACAGAGGCATTCCAAATCGTTGGATGTACGTTTCTGTCGTTTACCGAAGGAGGAAGGACGAAGAAAGAAATGGATATTTTCAATGAAAAGAGCGGAGGCAGACACTCCCAATGGACTGGGGGAGGCATCATACTACGAGAGAATTTGCAGTCTACACTTCATCTCCGGTAAATACAACTTAATTCTGCTCTAGTAATTGTTCTACTTAAATAGCGGCGGAGGGGCGGTGGCGATCGCTACACGGGCCGGAGGAGCGGTAACACCAGCAGCCGTTGTCTGAAGCAGCAGCAGCCGCTGCTTCAGACAACGGCGGCGGAGCAGGCAGCGGCTGCTCCGCCCGTTAATGGGCTGTGGCAGCAGCAGCCAGCGGCGGTTCTTTGCAGCGTAAACACTACACGGGCCGCTGCTGCTGCTATTACGCCCCCGTTCACGGGCGCTAGTACTTCTGTGTTTACGCTGCAATGTCACCGACACCGCCACCCATTTTAACAAGACAAAAACACCTAAATAATCCGTAGTGAAAAATGTTTTTTTTTAACCTACCGGGCCTCTGCTGAGACGCGGCCTGTGCCCGACGCCGCTTTGTGCTGTTGCACAAACATGTGTGAACAACATCCATCCATCCATCCATTTTCTGACTGCTTAATCCCTCATGGCGTCGCGGACGTTGCTGGAGCCTTTTTCCTGATATAAAATAATTGTAGCCGTCCAGTGGTTTCAGGGGCTTTCGTGCTCTCTCGTGTGTACTGGCCTGCCGTGTTTATAAGGCAGCTGTATGTCGCAGTACGAAACCCTTGGCCAGCATTTCACAGACTCGCTCCGTCCCTTAAGGCTTTTGCTGTGTGGATCTGGCAATCTGATACCATCAACCATAAACTTACTGTTAAAACGATCTTGTAGTACGTTATCTAAAAAAGAAAAATACGTGGAGAACTCGTCAGTTTCTCTGTTTGCGTCCGCCATTTTGTTCGCCTTTTGCCTACCAATCCGGTGCGCATGCGCGAAAAACCCGCATTAAAACAATAACAATGAACTACCGTATTAAGCCATAAATAAACAGCTACCAGACAGCATTAAAAAACTGTGGTTGTTGAAAGAGAGGGAAGGTATAATTACAGGGAGAATCTAAATGTCAAACTCTTATCTGTAACAAACAGAATGAGCATTTCAATGGGCGGTGTTAAAGTATGGAACAAAGTCAGTGAATTAAAGCAATGTCCAAGTATGAGGCTGTTTAGGAAAATGCTCAAACTGGTTTTCATAAAAAGATACGAGATGGAAGAAGAACAGTGAACACCAACAGGTACTTTTAGGCACTGCACATGGGTGTATGCTTCCTTTTGCAATGGATGTGGTCATGTGAGCTATGGGCAATAAGTTTCTGAATGTAGATATGCCTAGGCACATGTGAATATGTATATTTATGTTTAGATGTACAGTATATTTATTTATTTGCTTGCATATTGGACTTTCAGTAGTATGGACTCATAAGTAAAGTAGGAATCAGGAATATTGTTGCTGTAGGAAGGAGAAGGTGATTGAATAAGTTTCACTTCATACTTATTTTCAAACATGATCACAAAATTATACATGTAATTATATCTATCATTATTCATAAAATGTACTACATTTATTATTTCGCTGGATTGTCTGTAATAAATCATTTATTCTTATTCCACACAGACCAGAAAATAAATCAAAATATTCCAAAGTACATTAAAAATGTCCTTAAATAAAGAAAGTCAGAAAATGTTAGAAGTGTGGAGTAACAGAAAGTCACTTTGGATCACAAAAGACCCTCATCACAGCCACAGCATGTGTGATTTGGTCACTCCAATAGACTACACCCCTTAAAACAACATAATCCAGCTTGTCAAAACTGAACAAATGTAGAATATTTGTATGTATTTAAATGTTTTAACCAGAAGAGTAAATAGAAATAATTTTTACAGCTTACAAATCATTTTTATTTACATTTGTTTCAGATAAATTCCTCATGGGTTACACAGCCTTCTTTCTCTGTTGCTGGATCTGAAGTTAACGCAAATCAGAAAAATAACTAAGATAAAAAAAAAAACATTTGACTCAATTTTTTACAAATCAAATACTGATACTGTTTGCAACATTGACCATAAGCCAGTATAACTGATGTTATGATATATGCTTCTTTATTCATGGCAGAAAACAACATATAACTCTGGGGAGAAGCATGTAAAGCATGCAAGCATTGAGCTTCAGGGGACATTTGAGTATTCATTTCATGCTTGTCTTGTTGCTGCCGTCTATTTAAGAACTGAACTCCAATGTAAAGGTTGCTCAATGTACAGTCAACTTAAAACCTCCTATGTTCTGTTATTGCTTTGTTTCATTAAAGCACACAAGACCAAACCAGATGGAGGACACAAACCTTCAGCTGAAAAACAAAAAACACAAAGAGCCAGAATGGAAGGATGGGACTGACAAACGTGTTGCCCTCCTTCTAATCCAAAGGAGGTGAGTAATTGGTTCCTAACATATATGGTTAAAACAGCTTCTCATTAGGGCTGGTGGATGCTGAAAAAAAATTACAGGTATTTTGGCCATCACTAAAATCAATGAAAAAAATGGAGTTTCAAAACAGACTCCATTTTTTGCCATCTAGAAAGAAATTCAGATTATGCTTGCGAAGCAGAATAGGAGCAATTAATTTGATTAATTATTTTTAAATATTGTTTATGTAGGTATTATTTTCCTTGTTTATGTTCTACGTGTCAAGACAGACATATTGAAAAATCTTAACTGGACCCAAATGGCATCATATAAATTTCCCAACAAAGAAAGGCTGCAGCCTCCATGTTACTGAGGAGCAAAGCACTACGAGAACATGTTTTCTCAAGATTTCTTTAGGTGTTCTCCCTCTGCTTCTATATGTGTAAACAAGCAAAGTGCACTGGTAGGTGTTGATGAAATCCACGAGAACCACACATGAACATGTCAACTTTAACATAATTGCACTCATCTGTCTTTTTGCTCATGCTGAATGTTAAAGCAGCATTGTTTAAGTTTTTACCCAAGTATTAGCTAAATCTGAGATATATCAAATGATTTTTCAGGTCAATATACAACACTTGGCATGTATCAATGCTCCATGCAGACTGCCCTTCTCCAAAACTCACCTATGTAATTTGAGAGGGTCGGTTCTGTTGCTGAATGGGTCATATGACCAATTCTAGGTTAAGGCAGTCAAAACAAAACAGATAGGGAGAGACTGAAGGAAAGATGGATAAATGGGAGAGGAGAAGTTAAGAGAGACAGAAGATGGCTCCTCATATAAAGCTGTATGCTAAATGGAAGAAAATCCTTTACAACTGGCCAATAAAGAAGTAGCACTCCCCCACTCCTTTGTGTGACATGACGTATAAGCATAGCCCCCTCATGGAAATGAACCAAAATATCCACAGAGAAGAGAGGGTACACTTTGTAGTTCATTTTTGGAAGGCTGTAGACCCGGATTTGACTTGCATCATCCATGTGTGTTTTCGTTACGTAAAGGCTGTCGTCTGAAATCGGCACAGCAGTCCGAGGCTCCTTTCCTCCACACAATAGTGTTCGTACTGTTGACCCCATGAAAGGTCAATGAACAGGAGCTATTATTAAAGGGTATTTGGAAGGAGCCCCATTATTTTCTATGGCTTGTGCAACAGCACTGCTTCGTGAGCTCAACGGTCAAAGTTCAACTATGTTCAACTTTGACCGCGGCGTGCAGTGACATATACATGCACAGCCAATAGAAACTGGGCCATCCGGACATCAGCCGGAAAACACCAGGAAGCAAAATGCAGGAGAATTCCCTCAACTGTGTGATACAAGCTTGAGATTGTGTCATGAAAACGGAGCTCTTTAACAAGCCTGAACTACCCAAGCTCATCCCTGGACCTAAGGGTTTTGTGCACCCACAGCCTCTCTTTTTCTCCTAACTAACAGGACTAGTGCTAGCACTTGTTCTTTAGCATGGGACAGATGCATATTTGCTGCTGAAAACAAAACAAATGACCCGCCAACTCAGGGAACGTGGAGTCAGCCCAGTGCTGCAATGAACAAGCGTAACGTCAACTGCTTCCTGTGTGAAAGGCTCTTAAGGCATGAGATTTATAAAACGAATGAGTGAGTGTGTAAATAAGGCATGAGCTGAAACCCAGGAAACTGTTTTTCTTTGCACACCTGTCACTGAACTGGCCATCAGGCATACCGGTCCGGCCCGGTGATTTTGGGCCGGGTTGTATGTTTTTTCTTTTCTTAGTTATGAAGCTTATTGGTACACAAAACTGTTAGATCGGCCCAATAGTCATGATTGATTCTGGGCTAGACCAATTACAGCAGCCGAGGGCCAATGTTTCTTCCCTCCTCACTGCTGTCAATCAACTAAGGAGTCGCCAAAGAAAATAGAGTCAAAAAAGAGGAAAGCCTTTCAGACAGATGCTGCCAAATGTGTGAAAATAGCACAGATGTTTGCTGGTGGCTGTGGTACAGCATCAGCTTCAACAGCAGCATCCAGCTGGAGGTGGCCTACGGCAGGTGTTTTACAGCTTTCTGCCACCCATCAAGTTCTGTGACTCCAGAACAAACATAGTGGCCCTTTGATCGTTTATAATTAAGTTTAATTCTAAAAGGAGTAACGGTCGAAGTGCGTGTGGCCGTGACTTAATTTGCTTGTAATGATCGAAATTATCTAATTAAAATTTTCAAACTAAGGCATATTGGAAATTACTGCCATCAAGTATATAGTTGGGCTTTTAAAACCCAGCCAACTTGGGTCAGATGTGACTGATATTTAGTACCGTTCAAAGGGTTTTACAGCACAGTTTAGGCAGAGTGAATGTGGAGCTCAGGCATATTAGGAGGTTTAGATTGCATGTTGGGTCTGCACACTAGAGGGGCACTTTTTTGTTCTGGTGGAGTCCCAGAACATGATGATGGGCCACAGAAAATGGTGAAACACCTGCAGGTGGAAGAGAGGAAAGAGGGGCAGGAGGGGGAGAGACCCGCAACGGCAGCCTGGTGCGAGTGTTGGAAACTTCAGGTAGGCCGTAATAACCTGCAGTCTACCTGGGTCAGATAGAAATCCAGTTTTGGTGCAGTCTATTTTCGTTGTGCTTGCTAATTCTTAACACAGTCAATAATTACATTAAAGCTGTTTAACAATTTAGTCTCTGTGATGTTAAATTAGTGATCTTAGTGCTGTCTTTATTAGTTAGGCAGTTAAATATTTCATTGTTTATTAATTAATATAAGTGCACTATGCGGTCTTTTTAAGTCAGAAACAACTAAAAATAAACAGAGCAAAAATGTTCATGTAAAATTAAATGATTATTCATCATTAATCTTCTACACTTGCAGATAGATCAGTCAAAAAATGCATCATAAAGAGGAAAAAAACATATAAGTCGCATCGGACTATATACACATTTATTTAGAAATTTATTTCACACAATTCAAAACTAAAAACTGAGCTTTAATCTGGTAAACCAACTTATTCAATTACACAGCAGCATCCAAAACCAGCTGAATAATATGGTACATACCTGGGAGAATGGACTAAATTAGGATAATTTAAATCAGTCTGCCCCAGGGCAGCTGTAGCTACTTACATAGCTCACCATCGTCAGGGTGTGAATGTGTGAATGACTAAAGCCGGGCGTACACTGTACAAGTTTTTCCCCTTTTCGGGCCGATTCTTCAGTCGTGCGAGCATTTTTTGAATCGGCCGAATTTCAGCTTGATCGTAGAGGGGGGGAGGAGGGGGGACTGGCTTCTCACGACTACCTCCAGATCAGGAATCGGACGATCGGTGAAAATCAAACATGTTTGAAATTCAGTCGGCTGGCGTGAGGTTTTTGTGAGCGCATCCTGCTGTTCAAGCAGAGCTACGAGTGGGCGCCCTCCCCTCCTCTCCGTCCCCGCCAGCGGAGGGAGGGAAGCGGGCGTCCCTGAAGCAACCTCCGGCCGGTGTTGGGGAGGGCGAGCCGTCCGGTCCGCGCAATGCGCTGGCCGCCTGTTTCGGCACTCCTCCGCGGTCCGCGCAACGCGCTTGCTGCCTGTTTCGGCACTCCTCCGCTTGCTGGGGGGGCGGGCCAGGCGACCTGCCGTGCCGCGCGGCCGCCGGTGCGTCTCGTCCCTCCTCTCTCTCCCCTCCGTTCCCCTGACGCCCGGTGCCACCTGCGGGCCTCGCCAGAGCTGGGCTCGAACCCCTGCTCTGGGTCCCTGTCACCTGCCGTCGCTCGCCTGCCTCTGCCACCACAGTGAGCGGTCCCAGAGGGGACACGACGTACAGTGTGAGCAGTCCGGTCTCGTCCGAGCGTCGCGCCGCACAGATCGTGAGCGGTGAACTTTTAAACCCCGCGGTTCCCTCGCACAGTTTGAGATGTATATAAGTACCACGACTGAAAAACTCGTACAGTGTACGCCCGGCTTAAGACTGTAGAAAAAAGCGCTTTTGAGGTCTTCAAGACTAGTTAAAAGCGGTATAGGGTAGTTCACGCGTGACGTCAGCGCTACATCCGGGTCCTGCTGGTAGCTGGTAGCAACGAGTTGACTGTGAGCTGACGTCACTTCCTGTTTGCGGTAAGGCGTATTGTATCACTTCCTGTTTTCACTGCGTGAGCAACGGTTTGTTGCTCCAGATTCTCTCGCTTTTATCTTTAATCTCTTTGCTGTAACATCTGTTTCTAACACATAAGCACTTTTAAAACATTTTCTGTTGCTGCACATCACGCTTGGGAACTCCTCGTGTTTCACGGTTTGCTCTCTTGGCGTGGTAGAAGGGCGCTAGCCTAGCTTTAGCCTAGCCTAGCTTTAGCTCCACAATGGCTTCCTCTCCTACTATTACTTCAGCTTCTCCGTCTCTGACTAAGTCTCCCCTTATCTCCTGCTCTCTGTGTCAGATGTTTAGCTATTCCTCTGCCTCCTTTAGTGATAATGGTACTTGTAATAAATGTAGTGTTTTTGTAGCTTTGGAGGCGAGGGTGTCAGAATTAGAGTCCCAGCTCCGTGCTATGGAAAGACCAGCTGATAGCCGCCCCTCTGCTAGCGCGGAGCCACATAGACCTTGCGTTAGTTCACCTAGTGGTCCTCCAGAAGCACCCGAGCAGCCGGGTAAGCAGGCCGGCTGGGTGACAGTTCGTAGGAAGCATAGCTCTAGATTTCAGCCCCCAGTTCACCACCAACCCGTCTGCGTTTCAAACAAATTTTCCCCACTCAGCGACACACCCGCTGAGAAGCCGATCCTGGTTATTGGGAGCTCAATAGTCAGAAACGTGGCACTAGAGACACCAGGGACCATAGTTAAATGCCTGCCAGGGGCCAGAACGGGCGACATAGAATCTTAACTTAAACTGCTGGCTAAGGATAAGCGTAAATACAGTAAGATTGTTATTCACGCTGGCGGTAATGACACCCGATCACGCCGATCGGAGGTCACTAAAGTTGGTGTTGCTTCGGTGTGTGAGTTTGCTAAAGCAATGTCGGACTCCGTAATTTTCTCTGGTCCCCTGCCTGATTTGACCAGTGATGACATGTTTAGCCGCATGTCATCATTCAACCGCTGGTTGTCTAGGTGGTGTCCTGAAAACGACGTGGGCTATATTGATAACTGGCGAACTTTCTGGGGAAAACCTGGTCTGATCCGGAGAGACGGCATCCATCCTACTTTGGATGGTGCAGCTCTTCTTTCTAGAAATCTGGCCGGATTTATTAGTCCTCCTAAATGCTGACAACCCAGGGTCCAGACCAGGAAGCAGAGCCGTAGTTTAACACACCTCTCTGCAGCTTCTGTACTGTTACCCACCCATTATCCTATTGAGACGGTGTCTTTCCCACGGCCAAAACTTAACAGATCAAAAACTTATCTAAAAGGAACAAATCTTAAAAACCTAATAAAAATCAATACGGTTCACCTTGAACCTAAAAATAAAACAATTAAATGTGGTCTATTAAATATAAGGTCTCTCCCTCCAAAGACTTTGTTAGTTAACGAATTGATTTCTGATAAACAGATTGATTTGTTTTGTCTCACAGAAACCTGGCTACAAGAGGACTACGTTAGTATAAATGAGTCAACTCCCTCCAATTATTCAAATTTCCACATTCCCAGATCTGTGGGAAGAGGAGGAGGAGTGGCAACCGTCTTTCAGTCTGATTTATTAATTAGTCCCAGGCCAATAAATAACTACAGTTCTTTTGAACATTTAACCCTCAGTTTCCCTCATCCAAACTGCAAAGCAATAAAACCTCTTCTGTTTGTTGTTTTGTATCGTCCACCAGGCCCTTACACTCAGTTTTTGGATGAGTTGTCAGATTTCTTATCTGATTTGGTGTTAAATACGGATAAGGCTATTATAGTGGGTGATTTTAACATCCATGTTGACACAGAATGTGATAACCTTAGTGTAGCCTTTAAAACTATCCTAGATTCAATTGGTTTTGCTCAAAATGTGCATAAACCGACGCACTCTTGGCTCCATACTTTAGACCTTGTGCTGACATATGGCATTGATTGTGAAGAATTAACAGTATTTCCTCACAACCCTGTCCTATCTGATCATTTTTTAATAACATTTGAGTTTAATCTAACTGAGTTCTCCACCCCCAAAAGAGGGTTCCATTATAGTAGATCTTTATCGGATAATGCTGTATCAAAACTTAAAGAATCTGTCCCCTTTTTAATATCCTCCGTATTGCAGAAATGCCCTGTAGATGGCAGCAATGTTGTTTCTTCCAATTCACAAATAGATGTCTTTGTAAACGGTGTGACTTCATCATTGCGTTCTGCATTAGACAATGTAGCTCCCTTGAAAAAGAAGGTGATTATTCACAGGAAGCTGGCTCCTTGGTTTAATTCAGAGCTGCGTTCCTTGAAGCACAATGTTAGGAAATTGGAGAGAAAATGGCGCTCTACACACCAAGAGGAATCCTACTTAATCTGGAAGAACAGTCTATTGTTGTATAACAAGACCCTTCGCAGAGTTAGAGCAGCATATTTTTCATCATTAATTGAGGAGAATAAGAATAATCCTAGATTTCTCTTCAGTACAGTTGCCAAACTTACCCAGAGCCACAGCTCTGTTGATCCATCCATTCCCTTAGCTCTTAGCAGTAATGATTTTATGGGATTCTTCACAAATAAAATTGATTCCATTAAAAATAAAATAATTGGCATCCTCCCAAACATGATTACCTCATCCTCAGTAAGTGAGGCAGCATTGGAGGAATCCTTAGAACCTGCGCAGTGTCTGAACTGTTTAAAAGCAGTAGAGCTTTTTGAGCTATCTAAAATTTTAGCTTCATCTAAACCTTCTACCTGTATGTTAGACCCAATCCCAACCAAGTTGTTTAAGGAGGTATTCCCTCTGATCAGTGGTCCTATTTTAGACATGATTAATCTATCCTTGGTAAATGGATATGTACCACAGGCTTTTAAAGTAGCTGTTATTAAACCTTTACTTAAGAAACCATCTCTTGATCAAGATGAGTTAGTAAATTACAGACCAATATCTAATCTTCTTTTCTTATCTAAAATTCTTGAGAAAGTAGTTGCTAATCAACTATGTGAACATTTACAAAGTAATGACCTACTTGAGGAGTTTCAGTCAGGCTTCAGAGCTCATCATAGCACTGAAACAGCTCTGGTGAAGGTCACCAATGATATTCTCATGGCCTCAGATAATGGACTTGTGTCTATACTTGTCCTGTTAGATCTCAGTGCTGCATTTGATACAGTTGATCACAATATTCTCCTACAAAGACTTGAGCATACTGTAGGGATTAAGGGAAAAGCATTAGGCTGGTTTAAATCTTATCTGTCGGACAGATTCCAGTTTGTTCATGTTAATAATAAATCTTCCTCAAACTCTAGGGTCACTTGTGGAGTACCACAGGGTTCAGTCCTTGGACCAATTCTATTTACTATATATATGCTTCCGATTGGCAAAATTATCAGACAGCATGGGATTAATTTCCACTGTTATGCTGATGACACTCAGCTATATTTATCCATAAATCCTGATGAATCCAATCAGTTACTTCGACTGCAGTCATGTCTTGATGACATCAAAAGCTGGATGACTTTAAATTTCCTTCATTTAAATTCTGACAAGACAGAAGTTGTAATCTTTGGGCCAGAGTCTTCAAAAAATAAAGTTCTTAATCAATCCCTTAATCTGGATGGCATTAACTTGGCCTCTGGTAATAAAGTTAAAAATCTTGGTGTTGTTTTCGACCAAGACATGTCATTTAAATCCCATATTAAACAGGTTTCCAGAGTTTCCTTTTTTCACCTCCGGAATATCGCCAAAATTAGAAACATTCTGTCCAGGAGTGATGCTGAAAAACTAGTCCATGCATTTGTTACTTCAAGGCTGGACTATTGTAATTCTTTACTATCAGGAAGTCCACAAAATGCAGTTCGAAGTCTTCAGCTGATTCAAAATGCTGCGGCAAGAGTTCTGATGAAAATCAACAAGAGGGATCATATGTCTCCAATTTTAGCTTCCCTTCATTGGCTTCCTGTTAAATCAAGAATAGAATTTAAAATTCTCCTTCTAACGTATAAAGCCCTTAATAATCAAGCTCCATCATATATCAGAGCTCTGATTACCCCGTATGTTCCTAACAGAGCACTTCGCTCTCAGACTGCAGGTCTGCTGGTGGTTCCTAGAGTCTCTAAAAGTAGAATGGGAGGCAGATCCTTTAGCTATCAGGCTCCTCTCCTGTGGAACCAACTCCCAGTTTTGGTCCGTGAGGCAGACACCCTATCTATTTTTAAGACTAATGTTAAAATTTTCCTTTTTGACAAAGCTTATAGTTAGAGTGGCTCATACCCTGAGCTATCTCTATAGTTGTGCTGTGATAGGCCTAGGCTGCTGGAGGACATCAGGGTCTAATTTTCTCACTCTACTGATTTCTACTGTTCTTCAGTCTACTGTTCTCCAGTTTTGCATTGTATTACATTGAAATCACTGTCGTCATTTCAGCTTTTAACTTTTTGCTCTCTCTCTTTTTCTTCATAGTAGGTACACCTGGTCTGGCGTTCTGTTAACTGTGACATCATCCAGAGAAGACGGCTCACCCGCTACTTCCATCTAATGTAGAACAGATTACTAGATCAATGTGTGCTTCTGTGCTTTTTTGTTTCTCTTGTTGTGTCTCTGTTCTGTCTTCTGTAACCCCAGTCGGTCGAGGCAGATGACCGTTCATACTGAGCCCGGTTCTGCCGGAGGTTTTTCCTTCCCGTTAATGGGTGGTTTTTCTTCCCACTGTCGCTTCATGCTTGCTCAGTATGAGGGATTGCAGCAAAGCCATGTACAATGCAGATGACTCTTCCTGTGGCTCTACGCTTCCCCAGGAGTGAATGCTGCTTGTCAGGACTTTGATGCAATCAACTGGTTTCCTTATATAGGACATTTTTGACCAATCTGTATAATCTGACCCAATCTGTATAATATGATTGAACTTGACTTTGTAAAGTGCCTTGAGATGACATGTTTCATGATTTGGCGCTATATAAATAAAATTGAATTAAATTGAATTGGTAGGCAAAAAACAGTACTGTTCTCGTCTACTACATGACAAAACGGGTGATTTAGAGCGTACTTTTAGTTTGTTTATTTTTGGAATCTAAACAATGCCTACGACTTGTTGTGCTCCCGGTTGCACAGAGGGGCATTCTAAATCGTTGGATGTACGTTTCTGTCGTTTACCGAAGGAGGAAGGACAAAGAAAGAAATGGATAATTTCAATGAAAAGAGCGCAGGCAGACACTCCCAATGGACTGGGGGAGCCATCATACTACGACAGAATTTGCAGTCTACACTTCATCTCCGGTAAATACAACTTAATTCTGCTCTAGTCATTGTTCTACTTAAATAGCGGCGGGGGGAGGTGGCGATCGCTACACAGGCCGGAGCAGCAGCAGGCTGCTGCTCCAGACAGCGGCTCCATTACGCCCCCGTTCACAAGCGCTAGTACTTCTGTGTTTACGCTGCAATGTCGCAGACACCCCCACCCATTTTAACAAGACAAAAACACCAAAAATAATCCGTAATGAACAATGTTTTTTTTAACCTACCGGGCGGGTCTTCCTCTCTGCTGAGACGCGGACTGTGTCCGACGCCGCTTTGTGCTGTTGCACAAACGTGTGAACAACATCCATCCATCCATTTTCTGACCCGCTTAATCCCTCATGGTGTCACAGGCGTTGCTGTAGCCTTTTTCCCCGATATAAAATAATTTTTTTTCGGGGGCTTTCATGCTCTCTCGTCTGTACTGGCCTGCCGTGTTTATAAGGCAGCTGTATATGTCGCGGTACAGAACACTTGGCCAGCATTTCACAGACTCGCTCCGTCCCTTCAGGCTTTTGCTGTGTGGATCTGGCAATCTGATACCATCAACCCTCAACTTACTCTTAAAACGATCTTGTGATACGTTATCTAAAGAAGAAAAATACGTGGAGAACTCGTCAGTTTCTCTGTTTGCGTCCGCCATTGTGTTCGACTTTTGCCTACCAGTCCGGCGCGCATGCGCGAAAAACCCGGATGAAAACAATAGCAGTGAACTACCCTATACAAGTACAAGCCATTTACCATTACCATTTAATAAGCCAGCAACTCCAGCCAGCAAGGTTCTTGAGGGCGCATTTCATTATAACAGCCCGTTACACTGAAAGTTGTCAAATTACACTGAAATTATACAGTCAGTGTAGTGGTGCTATGTGCGGAGCTAAAAGTATAACACGAATGCCTGAGAGCAACATAAAGCTTACGTGCATCATCAGCAAAGTTGATGACAGACAACAGACCTGTAAACTAGCGCTGTTATTAGCTTCACGGACAGCCCAATAACAGACCTCTCAACTTTCAAAAGTTAAGAGTGAGATTATGCTCATTTTCGGCCGTCGGGGCGGAACCGGGAGGCATGTCAGGTGGCGTGATTAGGGGCGGAGCTGACTGGACCCTGGAAGAGCCGGTCTAGTCAACTGTCTCATTTTTATCTGACCAGACATGGAAGTAGACATGTATTACTTTTGTTAAAAAGTGAAAGAGAAGTGTTAACATGTTATTGTTAATATGTTATTGTAAATGTAGTGATTCCAGTTTTGAATGGTGACCGCCGATAAAAGCAGCCTTGTCCGAGGGAAGGGAGGGGAGAGGAGCAGTAAGAGCGCTGAGGCACAGAAACACGGCACATGTAGTTAAAAAATGCAGAATTAATAAAAACAAAACTTATAAACAGACTAAGTGGCCTTTTAGACTGCATCTGGTTAGCAGGACTGTTTTCTGATCCAGCATGGATCAGAGCTGTGAACGGATCATCCGCAGCCCAGATGGGCTTTGTTATTTTTATTCGTGAGAAATGCCATGTGTTGCGTGTGAGGGTGTGAAGTCAGTGAAATGTGTGTGTCACACGGTCAATGCGTGAGAGTTGAGAGCCCTGCAGAGTTCTGTCTCAGACTGGGCTCTCCTTTTGAGCTGCACCACGCAACAATTTGCTGCGTGAATGAATACTGAAACAGCAAAATAACATACAAACATGTGTTCAGTCATTGTTGTCTATAAGTTAATGTTTCAATACATTTTTAAGTGGTACAGGCGCAGCATGTAGTTTTCACAAGCCTAGAGTACCCTCTTGCAGCTATAGACGATAATGTTTACTACTTTATGATTTACCATTTAAAATGTATATATAAGTCACACCTGACTATAAATCGCAGGATCGGCCAAACTATGAAAAATGGAGTAGTCACATCCATGTCATGTTTACACCACATCAAGATTTGCTGATTAGATAATTGTCCTTCCTAATAATACATTTTTTTCAATATGAACATTTCTTAAGATGGATTTTTAAGATTCACAAATATTTAAAAGTAACCATACAAAGAAACAGAATTACACACACTATTTACTGTCCATTAAGTTACCTGCTAGACTCCCCCTGCACATTAATTCCTGATAAAGATGCAGATTGTGCAAAGTTTTGATAGGACCTAACTGCTTATGAGTCAACTGCCTTGGAGTACACACACACGCCTAGTCCACGTGTAGCAGCATATCTGGGAAATTGAATAAATTGTTATGCGGATTGGTCCAGTTCACACGTAAACTCTGTTTTACATCTCTAAAAACGAATGATTCTGAAACTCTGGCCAAAGTGGACAGTTCTAAAAACTTTTTGAGTCTTCGTGTGTACATGACAAGACAGACTTTTAGTCTTTGTCACATCACAGTCTGCAACAAATAATGTCAGATGTCCAGCCATTGTTATAGACCTGACCATCCATCCATCCATTTTCTAACACACCTATCCCTATTGGGGTCGTGAGGGGTGCTGGTGCCTATCTCCAGCTGTCAATGGGCGAAAGGCGAGGTACACTCTGGACAGGTCGCCAGGCTATCGCAGCTTGACCATGCAGTGGAGGAAAAAATGAACGCTGTCAGAAAGGAATTGATTTCTACGTTGGTGTTATGATTGACTGTTTACATGTGTGTAAATCAATGTTAACCTGGACAAATTCACTGCCAATCTATGGCATCTCCAGTTGTTTATTTCCAACTGATGTTACCTTGGTAACCACACAGCATTTCCTGTCTTGACCTCGGTATTGAGTTTCAAAGTAAAAGCATAAATAGCACTTTATAAACATTAAAGCAGGTTCAGGCACTTTTTGCTTATCTGTTCTTACAAGCCCAGCCGATCCATTATGTTGACGTGCAAAGGAAAAAAAAGTGCTTGAAGGTCAGCTGATTTACACCAACTTTCTCTCCCTGATGTTGAACGGGGTTGTCCCTCCAGCACAATGCTGTTAAACATCGGCATTATTTTTGAAGGACTCTGACTTAGGTTAGCAGTACACAGCTCCTATGGATCTGGCATTTTCAAAACAACGTCCGTCCGTCCGTCTTCTTCCGCTTATCCGGGGTCAGGTCGCGGGGGTAGCAGCTTCAGTAGGGAGGCCCAGACGTCCCTCTCCCCAGCCACTTGGGCCAGCTCCTCAGGAGGAATCCCAAGGCGTTCCCAGGCCAGCCGGGAGACATAGTCCCTCCAGCGTGTCCTGGGTCTTCCCCTGGGTCTCCTCCCGGTGGGACGTGCCCGGAACACCTCACCAGGGAGGCGTCCAGGAGGCATCCTGACCAGATGCCCGAGCCACCTCAACTGGCTCCTCTCGACGTGGAAGAGCAGCGGCTCTACTCTGAGTCTTCCCCGGATGACTGAGCTCCTCACCCTATCTCTAAGGGAGAGCCCAGACACACTACGGAGAAAACTCATTTCAGCCACTTGTATCCGGGATCTCGTTCTTTCGGTCACGACCCAAAGCTCGTGATCATAGATGAGGGTAGGAACGTAGATCGACCGGTAAATCGAGAGCTTCGCCTTTTGGCTCAGCTCTCTCTTCACCACAACGGATCGGTACAGCGCCCGCTTCACAGCAGACGCTGTACCAATCCGCCTATCGATCTCCCGCTCCATCTTCCCCTCATTCGTGAACAAGACCCCAAGATACTTTAACTCCTCCACTAGGGGCAGCACATCCTCCCCAACCCGGAGAAGGCACTCTACCCTTTTCCGGTTCAAGACCATGGTCTCGGATTTGGAGGCACTGATTTTCATCCCGGCCGCTTCGCACTCGGCTGCGAACCGCTCCAGTGAGAGCTGTAGATCCCGCCCTGATGAAGCCAATAGGACCACGTCATCCGCAAATAGCAGAGACGCAATCCTAAGGCCACCAAAACGGATCCCCTCAACACCTTGGCTGCGCCTAGAAATTCTGTCCATAAAAGTTATGAACAGAATCGGTGACAAAGGGCAACCTTGGCGGAGTCCAACTCTCACCGGAAACGAGTCTGTCTTACTGCCGGCAATGCGGACCAGACTCTGACACCGGTCGTACAGAGACCTGACAGCCCTTATTAAAGGGTCCGGTACTCCATACTCCCGGAGTACCCCCCCCCCCCCACAGGATCCCTCGGGGGACACGGTCGAATGCCTTCTCCAGATCCACAAAGCACATGTAGACTGGTTGGGCAAACTCCCATGCCTCCTCCAGAATCCTGCTGAGGGTATAGAGCTGGTCCAGTGTTCCACGGCCAGGACGAAAACCACACTGCTCTTCCTGAATCCGAGATTCGACTATTCGACGGACCCTCCTTTCCAGAACCCCTGAATAGACCTTACCAGGGAGGCTTAAGAGTGTGATCCCTCTGTAGTTGGAACACACCCTCCGGTCCCCCTTTTTAAATAGGGGGACCACCACCCCAGTCTGCCAATCCAGGGGAACTGCCCCCGATGTCCACGCAATGTTGCAGAGCCGCGTTAACCAACACAGCCCCACAACATCCAGAGCCTTAAGGTACTCAGGGCAAATCTCATCCACCCCCGGGGCCTCAAAACAACGTTAAGGGACCAATTTATACAGGTTTATGTTAATGAAAACCTTCCTAAAAACAATATTGTGTGTACTAATTTTTTTTAAATGATGTGGGGAGATGTTATAAGGCATAAAGGTCTGCCAATGCCATCTCAGCAGTTGTCAGTATTCTGCTAATTTCGATACAACACATTTTCACAATTGCAATGTTTCCATTAAATAAGAAGCGTAATTAAAACCATACGTTAATACATTTATTCACGTGAGTATCTTGTCCACGAGGGAGAAGTATTTGAATTTTTATTTTTTTTATCTTTTCCACTGGTGCCTTCTGGTGCCTTCTCCGACAGGTATTTCTGTTTTCCATTTTGAACCTAAGATTGACCAACGCTTGTGAAACACCACTTCCGTCATAGCCGCTTCAAGATCTTGGCAAATGCTCGCTTTTCTTTGCTGTTTTGAATCTAGTATGTTGGTAATACCCCTGTCACAAACTAAATGTTTAAAATGCCGCGCCATCATCCTGCTACTACTTCCTGTCTTCTTCATCTATTTCACCAGTAGCAACGGCCGGTTGTTGATCACCTGACTCGTGTGATGCGAAAAAACTGTTTCCCTTGCAGTTTTGATATGGCTGAAAAACCACCTCATCCTACTGCAAAAACCTTTTATCGAAAAATTTTCGAAATTGCAGTGTTTCCATTAAGCAAATTCATTTCCGTAATTACAATTTGAGCAATTTGTTGGTCAATGGAATTGCAACTAGTGACACACTGTGCATACACGAACTATGACGGCCATCCATTAATGCTGTCTGGCCAATGCTAAAAAAAAAAAAAAAAAAGTACACTACTGAAGTAACATTTAAACACAAAGCAAAATTTAAGCATCCCAGCATACAGCTGTGACTAAAGTATGGCCTGAAGGAGACAGAAATGTACTTGTGTGTGTATACTAACTTTTGTTCTTACGAAGCAGACCTGAGGTGATCCAAGGCTCTGATTGGACCATCCTGCAAGAAGGTACAGTTTTATCGTCCACTGACGATGATGTGACAACCATGGGAAAGCTTGGCAAATGTTCAATCCAGATGAGAAATGACGTCAATGGAAAGGCTCTGACAAGCAGGCAGAGCTTGTCGAGAGGGTGGAGTCAGTTTTCAAATCCAAGAGTTCCCTTTAACACTTTACAATCAGCGAAACATCTGAAGTTTGAAAAGGTGGGAAACTGTTGAACCAGTCCAAAGGCACCTTCTTCTCTGGCTTTTTTTCTATTCCCAATGTTTTTGTGACTTCTTTCTAAGGCAACCAACAGGTGTACAGGCAGCTTGTCTCTCTGAAGTAAAAATATAAAGGATGTAATCTGTTTTATGTGAATTTACATTATAGATAAAGATCTCTCACTCTAGATATATATTTTTTCTCTGTGGATTTTGGAACTATAGGGAAATAAAATATTTGGCTTGTAAGTTTAGCTTTTGGTGGGGGATTCGGCAGTTTCATGCATTCTGTCTGTGGGCTGGAGCTTCCAGATCGCTGGTGTCTTTTCTTTTAGGTAGTCTAGAAAACCACTTCCTGCTATTCTAGCGTGATTAAGGGTTTGAGCACAAAAGGGATAAAGGCATAGATTTCAGTTGCTTGTGATATGTTCACTTAGTCCAGATTCGATTCAAAACATTACAGTTAATTTTCAACCATCTTTTTGTTTCAGTCCAGAGCAGGTATTATGTATCCAGTGAAGTCTTAATGTATAGAACAACTTTTTTTTCTCTAGAATTCTCAAATTACAAAGGCTACATGGTCAGTATGGTTGAGTAAAAGCAGATAATTGGACTAAATGTGTGATGAATGTTTGTTGTTCTCTCTTCTTTTAAGACATGAACTTGCTTAAGGTTAGGGCTATCCAGGCTTGCCCTGCATTTTGCCAGAATGAAGGGCGAGCAAGTGTGATAGCTTTTGGAAGAGAAAAGGGTAAGGGGGAGTCAGATTTCCTGCTGCCTGCTTTTACCCCATCCCTTACACTAAAAATAGCTCTGATTACTGGGACTTTCTGGGGGACTGGTGGCTGGACAGAAGCGGGAGCTGTGTTAACGGTTGTAATCTCCAAAGTCCCAAACAGAGCCGCTGTGCTGGTTCCACAAAGCCTGCTCCAAGAGAACTCCGTGCGTGTCTGCTCACTCAGCTCTTACTCACACTCAAAACAAGAAAGCAAAATCCAGAAAGTGATGTAGTCTCCAGAACTGCACAGGTCTCTGTGAACGACGGTTGCATAAACACATGTCAACAAACCAATGATGAAAGTTGCTGCCTCCACAAGGAAGCATCGAAGAGTTCCCCTTACTTCCACGGTGACGACCCTCATGAAAAGCGCGTTTCGCACTGTACTCCTATTCCTGGATATGTAAACCGAGGACAGATTGGGAAGCAAGTTTATTTCCAGTATGTTAGGATGTGCCGTGACGGTCCGCTGTGCTGCGGTCCTTAACTCCACTGTTGTTTTCAATTCAGCAAAGCATCACAAATCCACAGGAAAGTCAGGGTTTGAGGTAATCACATGCATGTAAATTCACAAAGAAGCGGTAGAGCTGCCTTAAGGGAAACAAAAGAAACCGCATCCAGACTTCCTGAGCTTTCTGTCCAGTGCATCAGATGGTCTCTTTACGGGCCTCTTCCTGTCACAGCCCGCTATCTTGGTTGCACTTAGTGCCTACATATATCTGCGTTTCTCAGAACCGGAGGTGGTAACTTCATTCCCTCGAGGTGGAAACCATCACAGGGGCGATCTGGAGTCATGCTTCTCGCCTGTTTCCCTGCTCCGCCGTAGAAGGAATCTGTGCTCCTCTGCCATCCGGCTCCCCCAGCCTGCAAAAGGAGCGTACCACTGCCCGCAGTAGGGGTCGATACACAGCTACATGAAGCAGCTTCACGAGCAACTCATGAAACACTGATGTGCACCGACAGCAAATTAAAAGTGATATTAGCAAAGTTTTCACACAAAACAGAACTCCAATGTTAATTTGAACAAATAAAGCAGCACTGACAACACAGCTAAAGGAAGGCATGCTCCCCCCTGGCTGTAGTATTCTGCTCCAAGCAGCCCTCTCCCGTCCTCTCCATTTATAGTAACAGTGGGATAAATATACTGGAACTTTATATACAAGCATGCCTACATGACCTCTTTCCTCACACTCTAAACAATCATCAGCACAGCTCTGAGAAGAACCTGGAAAGGTTACAGGGTGACATTGAATAGGTCTGGGCTCACACTTTTTCGGTGTAGTTGGGAGGTTTTCTGTTTCTCTACAATACACAAGTGTAAATGTAAGAGTTTTGGGTTAAAATATATATTGTAGTCTGCTGTGTACGAATAGTTTTATAATCTGTTAACCCCACACCCCCATACAGCAGATGATGTCTCACAAAGACTTAGGTTTTTATTGTAAAATCATATCAAAAGGACTAATTTCAGTCAAAACAAACAAGCATAATAAATTATAGTGTCCATGTTACAGACAAAGCCTCACTTGGTTGATTTTTTGCAAAGGAGATTTAACTTCCATGTTCTCAGATAGATACAGCCTCTACCTTCAATCACCACGCATCCTCACATGGCCCTGTTGCTACCCGGCACCAAGGCAACTCCTACCCAATTGGCTGTACAAAGTCCCATCCCTTACTGTAATTGGGTAATGACGAGTTCTGTGGGAGGAGCTCCCAGCTCAGTTTCCCCACGTCTGTTTTAACGGCGCAAGTTAAGAGCGACACGGAAATAGTTAGATGTCAGGTAGAAATGGAAAGAAGGACGTGGAGACAGAGCGGGTGGGGGATTCAGCTAGCAAGTGGGGGAGAGAACTGGACAAAAAGCTTCCTTCAGCACACGCTCCTGAGTGACTCTGCAGCTCAGATGTTTGACTTCTCCTCACCAACCAGCCAAAGCTAGTCGTTACTGTTGCTATCCGAGCATTCCTTCTAAATCAGGCACAATGCTGCCTGGGAACAGCTAAGCTGTGTCATAAACCAGCTGCCAACTCCTTAAAGGAAAACTCACCCTCCGCAGCGACCCAGCCTGCACGCAGAAACACATACCTGACACTGATATCCAGGATGGTTTTCTCATAAATATGTTGTTGACCTACGAGTTTATTAATTTAATGCAATGACACGGTGAAAAAAGTATTTAACCTATAGCATTAAAACATTATCTCTCTATGGTCCAGCTAAAAAGTATTTTCACTTTAGCATACACTACTCTTCTCACTTTAATACTACACTCTTCTTCTCAGTTATTCTTATGATTAGAACTGTTATCTCAGCAGCCCACTCTCTTATCAGTAAATTGCTGGCTCTGTATTTAAAACTACATGTAGCATGTTTGACATAACTTATATAAAGTTCTAACTGTTGAGTCTTTATTGTATCACTTGATACAATTTCTATACATACATTGACAGAAATAACAAATTATCCTTAGAATAAGATAATAAAGTACTGCACTTATAAGTTTTAGTGAGATGGAGCTCTGTGGGAATCAGCTGTAATCTAAACAAACGCAATGTTTTCCTGTGTTCAAGGTACAAGACAGCATGCAAATGTCAAGGCAATAATGGGTTTAGAGAATTATTGATAATCGGTAAAGCAGGGATTGCAAAACTGAAACAAGAACAAGAATTTGAGAAAAAATTAAGCTCAGCATTTTTTCATTGCATCAATATATTTTTGCATAGGCAAGTGTTCTATCAGAATAACATTCACCACGTTGTAATGCACTGGCTTGCCAAGGAGTTGTCCACTCCCAGTCAGCTTCTCGCTGATCTATTTTGTCAAGCATTTTAGAAATGAGAAGAGGCATTTAAAAAAACACACTCCAATACCACACAAACCTAGCATTAGATTCAGTGTAGATCTGTATTTGTGTGTTACTGGTGATAGGATATTCACAGGGAACTTTTTGTCATAAAGGTAATTCCAGTAGCTGTTAGCCAGAAAAATGTCTTTCAAAGAAACCCCAGAACTGTAAGGTCAAATAAATACCACGAGCAACCAACTGAAAGAGAAACATGCAAGCTTATATTTAGACGTAAAAAGATTTTGCTTAGTTAAGCAAGCAACTCACAATGCATGTAGCTGCAGGATTTACAGTGATTTCTGATCACTAAGGTTCTCCATGTAAACATTTAACAAAAATCAACTGTTTGCTCAATTTATCTTTGAAAAGTTTTAGCAGATTTCTGAAGCAGTGATTTAATTTAAAAATGTATTACCTGTCATAGTAGCTCTATTGTATTAATTCAGTAAAAAATATTTCATTGCCTCATTGTTACTTATCTTGTTATTTCTTTTATTGAAAATACAAAACATATTTAGAGGAATGCTCTGATATAATGCTATAGCTCGATTACTGATTTAAGTTTAGTATTTCCCTTCACAGACTCACAGATTGGCTTTTATTAAATCACGTTCAACTGTACTAATGGCCAGACAGTGGCGATTAAAACGCTTGTTGGAGGAAGCAAGCACACTCTAAGACTCACGTGCCTTGCAGCAAAATTCCACCCGGCAACTACACACTGTACCATGGCAACAGCCCTGCCATTGGTCCCCCGTGCGTTTTCAAATGACCAATAGAATGGCCGGCCGCGGGTGATGCTTGTTGCTAGGTAAACATGATGCAGAGGAAAGATAGAGGAGCAGAATTACCATGCAACTACTGCAGGGTGCTTTCAGCAAGAAGTGGAGGAACACTTCACGCACAGAGATAACCTTCTCTTTCTCGGCACTTGGTGGTGCCACAGAGCCGAAAGCAAGAGCAAAGAATGTCACAGGCAAATGGAATTTAAAAAAGACTGGCCTATTGATGGTGACAGTTGTGCTGGCAGCAGAAAGTTAGCTACAGAGTTTAAAAGAGAACAATTTTTACTCAAACACACATACACATACACACACTCACACACACATATATTGTATATACAAAAAAAGCTTCTCTAGGTAAATAAATATACATAGTCATGTGAAAGCAAAATACACCCTATTAAACCTTTCAGATGCCAGATACTGATGCCAAGTCTTTTCTTATGAATTTCTGAACGATACAATGATCAAATAATAACAATTAATATGGTTTTACTCAAATGTGGACACCATATCGCTAATTGTTGGTCTTACCCAATTTAGTTTAAAATGTATGAGTTTTTTAAGCCTTTTTTTTTGTCACAAATGGTCTTTTGTCACAGTTATCATAAAAACTGTCAGAAAGAGAAAGGGGACGCAGCAAAGGTCATGAGGTCTGGAACCAACAGCCTCTGCATACAGTGTACGAGCTCTACTGCTATGCCATGCACCTCTGAACAAAGTTTACACCACTTTTCACTTATAGCTTCAAGATGTTTGAGGGATTTGCATGTACGGCCCGTTTCAAGTGACAAAAACAACTCTTAAGGAAAAAGGTCTGAGCATATAGGTCAGCCCTGAGATGTTCAAATTCTTAATTCTGGGCCAATGATTGGTTGATTTAATCGTATGTTTTGAGTCATTGTCATATATCAGGTTCCAGTTCTACCTTAGTTTAAAATTTTTTGGGGGGGTCCTACATTATCCTCAAGTTCCTTCTTCATCATAGAATCCATATTGAATCCATATTGTCAGAAGTGGCCAGGTTCTGCTGCAACAAAACAACCCCAAACCCTGACGCTTTCACCTTCATTTCAAACCTGACCTCTGTTTCTGGTTGTCGGATAATTGCTTTTGAGACTCATGTCTGCCAAGAACATTATTTCCTAAGTCTAGGTCTTTCTCTACATTCTCTCTGGCAAACTTGAAGGGGACATATCATGCTTTTCAGTTCACATTTAAACTATTCAGTTGTGGTCTATAAAAAATGGAACTGCAATGCTTTGGTCTGAAATCCCCATTAATTTACCCTCAGGTACGTTTTTGCCCGTTCTGAGGTATGTCTGAAAATTACTCGTTTTGGTGCTGTCACTTTGGATCTAATCAAGGCAGTTCACACCCCGCCAGTTCGCAGAGCGTTTTTTCCACCTTGAACAGCCACTTTTGTAGTCTGCTGGGGACGGTGAAAGTGAACAACCAAACATTTTGAATTATCCACTTGTAGCTTCAGCATTCTTCAGCTTGGAGTACAGAAATAAAAATGGCAGATTCACAACATTGGTAATCAGACCTCAATTACCTTGTTTGCCAGTTTTACAGCAAATAACTTTGAGTACTTGTTCAAAAAAATGTAATGGAGAACAAAGAGAACTGAACGACTTTGAAAAATATGAACCCAAAAAGAATATAAAGATATCTACAGAGCACTGGGACAGACTAGTACATAACATTGTCTGCATTCCTACAGACTCCAAGTACAACAAAATTTAAGGGCTAAAAAAGGTGTATTTTGCATTATACAGTGGCTTGCAAAAGTATTCATACCTCTCGACCTTTTTCACATTTTGTCCCATCACAACCACAAACATAAATACATTGTATTAGAATCATATGTGAAAGACCAACACAAAGTGTTATAAAACTGTGAAGTAGAAAGAGTTTACAAATTAACTGAAAAGTATTCAGGCCCCAATTGTCTTCAGAAGTTGCCTGATGATTGCTAATGACTGAATAAAGTGCCCCTGTGTGTGATTAATTTCAGTGCAAATACAGCTGCTCTGTGATGGCCTCAGAGGTTGGATAACAGAGTATTGGGGTGCAAGCAGCATCATGAAGTCCAATGAACACACCAGACAGGTCAGGGATAAAGTTGTGTAGAAGTTGAAAGCAGGTTTAGGCTATAAAGATTTCCCCAGCTTTGAACATCTCACGGAGCACTGTTCAATCCATCATCCGGAAATGGAAAGAGTATGGCACAACTGTAAACCTACCAAGACAAGGCCGTCCACCTAAACTTATAGGCCTAACAAGGAGGGCATTGATCAGAGAATAGGGTTGTACGACTTTGCCAAAAATCTAAATTGCAATATATCTCAACCATAATGGCGATTGCAATTTAATTTTTACCTTTTTCTGCCTTAACCGCAAGCAACAAAAATGGCCTGTAGATAAATATGTTTGTAAACAAGGACTATTTAAAACAAGAAATTTAACTGTTTATTTTAATCAGAATATTATTATTCAAGAGAATAGCTTGTTGAGTTGGACAGCAATCCTTGTTGAACATAAAGTGCAACCAACAAACAAGTCTATGTATTAAACAGTTCGACCAGTACTTAATGCTATGGTGAGATTCCTGAAAGGTTCTGGTAAAAAGTATTGATTATATAAACTCTAAAACAAATTATAAAATTAGATTATCTGGACCCATGTTTGGAGGCCTTTAGTTCTCGAAGCGGACGACCCAGGTTCGAATCTGACCCACGGTCAGGGTCCGAAATTAACACTCGCCAGTCGCCAAATGCGAGTAAATTTCCTGTTTGGCGAGTGAATTTCAGAGGGCTAGCTGCCACATGGCGAGTAAATGTTTGTACCAAATAAAATAAAAGTAACATAAAAATAACAAAACCCATACGATCCATTCACAGCTCTGTCCATCCAGAGCTCAGTCTAGACCCGCCTTCTGCGGTGCTGGTTCAGGTTCTTTCACATTCAGAACCAGTCATGGCTGCACGCTGGATCAGAAAACAGATCTGCTAACCAGATACAGTCTAAAACGCCAATTAGTCTGTTTATAAGTTTCGTTCTTATTTATTCTGTTTTTTTTTTTAACTACCTGCGCTGCGGTTCTGTGCTTCACCACTCTTACTGCGCCTCCCCCGCCCCCTCTCGGAGTAAGGTGCTTTTATCAGCGGCCAGCCTTCAAAACGTGAATCGCTACGTTTAATGTCCTTCCACTCGTACCAAAATGTCCCAATTAAAGTCAGAGTCGGTAACTGTTTTTCATGCTATTTTGTTTTTAACGACACAGAACCAGCGGTGCTTCGGTGGGCGTGGTGCGTTGCGCTTGAATTCAGGTGCGCAAAATTACGTTACATGTAACCTGTAACATCGGGGGCGCAGCGCACGAGGGTAAAATCCAGCAGCGAGATCAGCGTAAAGACGCAGCGTGAACCCTGAGTGCTTTAAGTGTTGCAGCTGAGGGGAAAATTTTGAACCATACACAGGGGCCTATGCCCATGTAGAACTGTTCCTGGCCCCTGTTATGGCCCCTGTACTAAAAACATGATGTTACATTTCTTAGGATGATAAAATGCTGACAAAGATAACGTGACTGACTGGTCATTTGGATCAGTTGTATTTTTTTTTGTTTATGTTTTTACCCAATAATAAAATAACAAAATAATTAAAAAAAATATTAAAAAAATAACAATTAAAATTAAGCTGTTTCACGTTAAGATCCCGCTGTATTGAGAAAAGATCAGGGGTCTGCAACCTGCAGTTCCAGAGCCACAATTGGCTCTTTGGCTTACTTAATATTTTAAACAATGAAATGTTGACCTGTTAAGTCCCCCCCCCCCCAATCTTTTGTTCTGTGCCCTTGTGAAAAATACTGGCCCCACCCTGACCCCCCCCCCCCCCCCCCCCCTGCTAAATTTGGTCTAGAACCCCCACTGACCGTACAGGCTTGATGAAACTCTGCCTCATTCACAAATAAGACCAACATGGATAGAATAATGATAATCTGTAGTGTTTTTTAATCGCCTGGATGTGAATCTGATAATTCATATTGTGTCTTTTATAATCAATTACAATATTTTCTTTTTTTTAAGTCAGGAAACAAAGGTTTCTCTTCCAGGGTGTAGTCAGCCACGCCCCCAACCACACCCCCCATAATTAACATAATCTCACTCTTAATTTTTATAAAAGTTGATGTCTGGTCAGGATTAATATTTTGGCCGGTAAAAAATATGCCTGGCCGGTGGATTTTTACATCTACCGGCCAACTTGGCCGGTGAATAACAAAGTTAATTTCGGACACTGCCCACGGTCCTTTGCTGCATGTCTCTCCCCTTCTTCCGCCCCTTTCCTGTCAGTTTACTGTCAATAAATGCGAGCCTAGAAGCCCCCCAAAAATTTTTTTAATCAAATAAATAAAAATTTGATTATCTCACAGCTGCAAGTGTCTTCCCTTCCATGTGGAGGCAAACCCACGTTAAACATGCTAACACCTAAACTATGTGTCTTGTCCATTAGTTTGTAACATAGCCAAAAATTGCAGACCTCTGCGATTTGGAAATTCCATTTTTTTAAATTGCGATTATACTGCAAATTTGATTAATTGTCCAGCCCTATCAGAGATGCACCCAAAAGGCCAGTGGTGACTCTGGATGAACTGTAGAGATCCACAGGAATCTGTCCACAGGAGAACTATCAGTAGTGCAATGCACAAATGGTCTTTATGGAAGAGTGGCAAGACGAAAGCCATATAAATGAAAGGAAACCCATAATATGTACCGTTTGCAGTTTGCCAGAAGCCATGTTGGGAACACAGCAAACAGTGGAAGAAGGTCCTTTGGTCAGACAAGACCAAAATTGAACTTTTTGGCCAAAAATGCAAACTGCTATGTGTGACGGACAACTAACACTCCACAACACACTATCCCAACTGTCAAATATGGTGGTGACTTGGAAGTGGAATTGCAGCAAAAATTGCAGCAGAAAGCATTGATTCAGGGGGGCTGAATACTTTTGCACAATGCCTTTTAGTTTATGAGACCTATATAAATCCCAAGGCTCATAAGCTTTTGAACATTTTTTCTGAGTCTCAGACAGCTCCTTGGATTCCACTATGGTATTCAATCTCATCTCAATTGTCAGGAGTATACAAAACTAAATGCCTGAAGTTTCGAAACAGGGCGAACCTCCTTCAAAACGCTAGTAACAATGTTCTACTTATGCATTCCTGATTTAATATAGCTGTAAATAATTTTAGCCAGTTTGAGTGAGAATCGATATATTGATGTCGTCCTAATTCCTTCCTTATAGAAATTGCTTTTCATTAAATTTTCAAGAAAAATTGAAAAATCATTTTCTTGTTTTTAGAATGAACCCATCAGGAAAAATCACAGTTCTGGAAAAATCACACAGTTTCCTGGATTCTTATTTTTGACCACAACACAGATTTAGATGAACTGAAACAAAAACAATAATTTTGATGAGTTTGACAAAAATATGTAGATGAAGAATGCGAGTCCTTTTGGATGCAACTGTATTCAGAGAGTACACAGCAAGTACAACTTGCCCACAGACTTGGCAGAGTTTTTACACAACCCATAGCTGTGGCTCATACAATTATACCTGCAAATCCTTATGTATCCTGACACCAGTGTTCTGAACTACTGCAGCTGGAACGCCCCTCTTTGCTATCTAGCAGAAAGCCATTATCTGTGTTTCCCCTACCGTTCTACAATAGGGCGCTCCACTCGGCCAGTAAAATACCCCGCCCCCCTTCCCCCCCAAGAAAGTCAGGGCATGACGTGAATGTCTGTGCATGTTTACGGCTAATGTTATTAAAATTGCCCTTTCTAAATAGTGCCATCCTGAGCTATTGCTGTCTCTAGGCTCCCACATAATACGACGATAATAATAAGGTGGGCATGAATCCGCGGACAGGTACGAGCAAAGCTAAATTTTACGAGTGCGTATGTGACATCACACAACTGCTCGGCAGGAAGAAGTCTCCAAGGCAGCTGCGACTTGCAAGCTCTTGCAGCTTCAGCCTCTCTGTACCATAGACTGACAGGTGTACAGTGTGTGCCTACTGTGGGAAATAAAGGAGTTTGCCACAAGAAATAGCCAATAAGTGCGCTCAACTAAGAAGTTTAAAATGTCCGCAGAGGGTCAACCAAAGTCTTTTCAAAGCTAAACCGTTGCTCCTTTACTTTCAGCTCAGTCACTGGTGTTCGCATCCAGGTAAATTCATACTCCTGCCAGGAGAGAGAGTGTTCAGAGTTGCGACATAATTTTTACCTGCCTTGGTAAATATTTCTGCGTTTTGTAAACGGATCCAGTTTCTGAGGATGGCTGCACTAAAAACTCCCACAGAGTCGGGAGCACTGAGCGTCTACTGGCCATGAAGACATCGTCGGAGTCTGTCCTGATGGGGGAACGTGGGGTGGTTAACACTTAAATGTCCAAGAATTATCCCCGACAGAATTAGGATCACTTGTGTCGGGAGCACGGGATCCAACAGGATAAATGCGTCGTTTGTCAGCTATTTTTCTGTTGTGTTACAACTTAAAAAGGACGCATTTGTTTATTTCACGTGGTGCCTTGATTACTTCAATATACTGAGAACATTTGCCTGATATAAATATGAGTATGATCATGTCTGTTTAAACTCTATTAAGCATTAATGCTAAATGCAGCAGGTTCTCAACAAGTAAACAGCTCTCTAGTAATTTTCAATGTCTGTTGCAGAGCACCAAAAATCTGTCTGTTGGAAACAAAAATTCACCTTCCTGAGGTGATCCCTGCAAAGAGATGGCTGCTTTATTCTTGGAAAACACATTTTTGTTGCTACATAGACCCCATTAATGGATCAGATGCAGATCCCAAATGTAATAAAATTAGAATCGAATGAAGTTACACTCAAAAATATAAACTCTGGCAGATCTACATTTCAAAGAGATTTTCATTCAATCAAGTAGGAAAGGAGAATGGCAGCTAGCCTTCAGAATATAACCATGTATAAATTTACATGATAGAGAGAGAAAAATAAAAAGAAAGGCAGAAAGATGGTTAAATAAGAGAAAGGTTAAAAGAGACAGAAGTTGGCTACCAGTATAAAGCTGTGATATTAATGTAAAGCTAAGTGGACGAAAGCCCCCCCCCCCCCCCCCCCCCCCCCACACCACAGAATTTCTAGGGGAAAGACTGTGCCATGTTGATCTCTAGGCCAGTGTTTCCCTTGCTATACCAACTCCTTTCAGTGACTTTATGAATGTCTTTGGCTAATTCTGTATCAGTTTCATATGTCTATGGTTTTCTCAAAACCAGTCCACTAACTGTTCAGCAAGTGCCAGAGGATTATAATATGGCAAAAACAAATGCACAAAACATTGACAAAATTTGTACAGTGGTGAGATCAGGCCTATAAATAATGTTTGTTTGGTCAGAGATTCAATTCAATTAAATTTTATTTATATAGCGCCAATTCATGAAACATGCCATCTCGAGGCACTTTACAAAGTCAAATTCAATCATATTATACAGATTGGTCAAAAATTTCCTATATAAGGGAACCAATTGATTGCTTCAAAGTCCCGACAAGCAGCATTCACTCCTGGAGAAGTGTGGAGCTACAGGGAAAGTTGTCTGCATCGTCCATGGCTTTGCAGAAATCCCTCATACTGAGCAAGCATGAAGTGACAGTGGAAAGAAACGTGAAAAGAAACAGAACGTCAGACCAGGTGTACCTACTATGAAGAAAAAAGAGAGAGAGCAAAAAGTTAAAAGCTGAAATGACAACAGTCATTTCAATGCAATGCAATGCAAAACTAGAGAACAGTAGACTGGAGAACAGTAGAAATCAGTAGAGTGAGAAAAATAGGGCCTGATGTCCTCCAGTAGCCTAAGCCTATAGCAGCATAACTATAGAGGTAGTCCGGGGTAACATGAGCCACTCTAACTATAAGCCATTTCAAAAAGGAAATTTTAAAGATTAGTCTTAAAAGTAGACAGGGTGTCTGCCTCACGGACCAAACCTGGGAGTTGGTTCCACAGGAGAGGAGCCTGATAACTAAAGGATCTGCCTCCCTTTCTACTTTTAGATACTCTAGGAACCACCAGCAGACCTGCACTCTGAGAGCGAAGTTCTCTGTTAGGAACATACGGGGTAATCAGAGCTCTGAAGAAGAAGAATTTTAAATTATATTCTTGATTTAACAGGAAGCCAATGAAGGGAAGCTAAAATTGGAGAAATATGATCCCTCTTGTTGATTTTCATCAGAACTCTTGCTGCAGCATTTTGGATCAGCTGAAGACTTTGAACTGCATTTTGTGGACTTCCTGATAAGTAAAGAATTACAATAGTCCAGCCTTGAAGTAACAAATGCACGGACTAGTTTTTCAGCATCGCTCCTGGACAGAATGTTTCTAATTTTGGCAATATTCCGGAGGTGAAAAAAGGAAACTCTGGAAACCTGTTTAATATGGGATTTAAATGACATGTCTTGGTCGAAAATAACACCAAGATTTTTTACTTTATTACCAGAGGCCAAGTTAATGCCATCCAGATTAAGTGATTGATTAAGAAGTTTAGTTTTTGAGGACTCTTGTCCAAAGATTACAACTTCTGTTTTGTCAGAATTTAGGTGCAGGAAATTTAAAGTCATCCAGCTTTTGATGTCATCAAGACATGAATGCAGTGGAAGTAACTGATTGGATTCATCAGGATTTATGGATAAATATAGCTGAGTGTTTGTTTGTTTTATTTGGATCCCCCATTAGCTTCAGCATCAGCTAAAAGCTATTCTTCCTGGGGTCCTTCAGTCTTCCATGTGACAATACAATGTATTACATCACATTACACACTATACATACAAGACATTTACACAAAATTTAATACATATTTACATTTAACGCCATCTATCATTAAAAAGTAACATAAATAAATAGACATAATTAACATAACATTTTGCTACTTCAGATAGATCTATATCAAAGAACTAGCTAACAAGAACCCTACACAGTATCTCCTTAATAAAATGAACATTAACTATCCAAATTTCTTTGAAGGTAATATTTCTTAGGTGAAGTGAAACCATAGAGTGTTTTGTTGTACGATAGTCTTTGGGAGTGAATTCCATTCACACATTGCCCTATACCTAACTGAACGTTGAATTGATTTTGTTTTAACTTGAGTGTCATCAGCATAACGGTGGAAATTAATCCCATGCTGTCTGATAATTTTGCCGATCGGAAGCATATATACAGGGGTTGGACAATGAAACTGAAACACCTGGTTTTAAACCACAATCATTTATTAGTATGGTGTAGGGCAGGGGTCGGGAACGTATGGCTCACGAGCCAGTTGTGGCTCTTTTGATGATTTCATCTGGCTTGCAGATAAAACAAAATATTACTGCTATTGTTTTCATCCGGGTTTTTCGCGCATGCGCGCCGGACTGGAAGGCAGAAGGCGGGCACAAACACATAGCGGGCGCAAACAAAGGAAACTGACCAGTTCTCGACGTATTTTTCTTCTTTAGATAACGTATCACAAGATCGTTTTAAGAGTAAGTTGATGGTTGATATCGGGACATAGGCACGAGCAACTCCCGCGACGCCATGAGGGATTAAGCGGGTCAGAAAATGGATGGATGGATGAATGGATGTTCACACATGTTTGTGTAACAGCAGAAAGCGGAGACAGTCGGACACAGACCGCGCCTCAGCAGAGAGGAAGACCCGCCCGGTAGGTTAAAAATTTTCACAAAGGATTATTTTGGTGTTTTTGTCTTATTAAAATGGGTGGGGGTGTCGGCTGCATTGCAGCGTAAACACAGACGTACTAGCGCGCGTGAACAAGGGCAGCAGCCGCTGCGCATTGACTCTGTTTCTACCGGCCCCGTCTAGCGATCGCCAGCTCCCCTCCGCTGCTATTTCAGTTAGAACAATGAGTAGTGCAGAATTAAGTTGTATTTACCGGAGATGCGAGAACTGTCTTTGCCTACAAGCGGGACCCGGAAGTAGCGCGGACGTCACACGTGAACTACCCTATTGGCTCTCACTGAAATAAATTTCCAGATATTTTGCTTTCATGGCTCTCTGAGTCAAAAAGGTTCCCGACCCCTGGTGTAGGGCCTCCTTTTGCGGCCAATACAGCGTCAATTTGTCTTGGGAATGACATATACAAGTCCTGCACAGTGGTCAGAGGGATTTCGCACCCACAATTTGTCCTCTTTTAAACTCTGGTATGTCACCCCTAATTTTGTGTGCATTGCAATATTTTGAGCAAAACTGTGCTCTTACCCTGCTAATTGGACCTTCACACTCTGCTCTTATTGGTTCAAGGTGCAATTAATGAAGATTGGCCACCAGGCTGGTCCAATTTACCCATGAAACCTCCCACACTAAAAGGAGAGGTGTTTCAGTTTCATTGTCCAACCCCTGTATATAGTAAAGAGAATAGACCCTTTTCACATGACGTCACTCAACTTCCGTTTTGAAGCGGAGCAGGGTATCTTTACTTCCGGCTACATGCTTTTACATAGAAAATTCGGGAGGTGAAGAGGTGTTTCACTGATAATCAGCGCAATTTCACAAGGTAAGACTGAGACCACAATGTGTCGCATTGACTATCTTTATTTTCCTTAGTATTTGTAGTGATCATTGCTGTTATATAGATGCTTTGATCGGGACAGTAACATGAAGATCAAAGCTAACATGCAGCCGCTTGTTAGCTTACCTTACCAAACCTTTACCTATCAGCAGTGTTGTAGTACTCGAGTCCGAGACTCGAACTCGAGTCCGAGTCATTAGCTAAATTTAGAGACTCGTGACTTGACTTGGACTTGAGCACTGATGACTCGAACTTGGACTCGGACTCCTACATTCAGATCATTCTGACTCGAAGATTGAGAAAAAGACTCGACTTTTTTTATATCATTAGGCTATAATTTTAATATGTCATTAGAATATTATTTGGTGTATGATTTTAATATCTAAATGTCGTACCGCGCACGTGACGTCACCATCTCATGAGCAACGCCCCTTGTCGCTAAGGTTGGGCAAACAGTGTGAGAGCGCACGTAGCAACCAGCCATTACACATGCAACAACTATATGACCGACTTTTCAGCTGTTAAACTATCACAAAAGGATGTCCAGGCGCCCATTTCACTGGTAGAACTGTGGAACAACATACCAACGTTCAGCTCAAACGATGGCTTGAGTGTCGAGGGCTCGGGAAGACTGGGAAACGGGCTGAGTTGATAGAAAGGTAAGTCGATGTCTTTCTCCTGCTCGGTGTTCATGGCGTGATCGGCCGTTTTTTTTTTTCTGTTTGTAGTCACCGTCCAGGAATCGGTATAAATTTTCCAGCCCGCCGAACAATTTAGTCCGGTCCGGTGGCCATGCATTATCATTATCCAACGGCTGTATCTCCTCGCTGCATCGAGCGATATGCATCAGATTTGCTGTGAGTCATGGGGGAACGCTGCCGAACGCGTTTGTGGGAATCGCCCGGTGGACGGGCGAGGAAAATGCGTGACAGCATCTGCGGTGGCGGGCGGCCGGCGGTGCGCGAACCCCGCCCGCCGGCCGGCACCGCGGCGGTGGCCAATAGGCCGGAGTGCGCTTGGCTGCGACTGCGAGGGCCGATCGACGCCGCTTGCGGCTTTAACATCCTTTATATGCGGCCTATCAGCGTACCTCGAGTCGCTGTTGCACGTTCCATAACAACAATGTTTAAAAACCATGGTTAGGAGACGTCTTAGACTTGGAAAAAGCGGTAGTTTTACCGAGTAAAACCAAGGGTAACTACAGCGAAAGAGTTATTAGTGCAATGGAATGTTACTGCTTCATGTCATACATCACACGTCAATAGTGACTCGACTCGGACTCGACTCGGATGAGTAGTGGACTCGACTCGGACTCGACTCGGATTTTTTTTTTAATGACTTGGACTTGACTCGGACTTGAACACTGGTGACTCGAACCTGGACTCGGACTCGAGGCATAGTGACTTGACTACAACACTGCCTATCAGTAATCAGCGCGATTTTATAAGGTAAGACTGAAAGCACAATATTAAACGTGTCTTATTAACTATCTTTTTTCCCCCCTTAGTATTGGTAGCGATCATTGCTGTTATATAGATGCTTTGATTGGGACAGTAACATGAAGATCAAAGCTAACATGCAGCATCTTGTTAGCTTACTTTACCTTTTATTAATCTGATGTAGATGTTATAAAATGATTACTGTAGCTTTGCTATTATAGAAATAAATCTTGTTCACTGAGTGAAAAAGGAGACATTTATCTGCTACATTGTTCCCTTTACTTGATTATGGTGAGGTGTTATATATATATATATATATATATATATATATATATATATATATATATAATTGCAGTCACTGAATTCAAAAGATCTTATTCCATTTGAATCTTTTTGTTCATTCCTGAAAAAAAAAATGACCGTGGGTCTATTGGACAGTACTTCTGTTTCTGAATTTTCTGTGTATTATAATGAATTTTCTTCATAATATTATTTGCACTTATATTAATGCACTTTTTATTTTGTTTTTGTGCAAAATACTGTGTATTTTAAGTAGAGGCCTGAAATTGTTTTATTATACTGTATTAGTAATGACATGTGCTACTGACCTTAGTCAGATCAACCTTTAAAAAAAGAGATCTTAATCTCAATGGGAGTTTATCTGGTTAAATAAAGGTTTTAAAAAGTATTATAATTAATCTATTTTTTCTCCCCTTGTGTCCATCTCTCAGCAGCATCATATCCACCAAGCATGGCTCAATCACAGAGAAACTGCTACTGCAGTGTCCCACAGTGTTCCAACAACAAAAAAAACTTTCCATATCTCAGTTTTCACGACTTCCCTGCTGATGCTGAGACTCGTGCCTGTTGGGTGACGGCAATAAGAAGAGACGAAAATTCACCACGTAAATTTTTATTAGAGCTGTCAAAATCAATTTGTTAATGAAAGGAAATTAATCTGAGAAATTAATTAATTTCTGCATATACAAATGGTTTTTTAAAAATACTCACCTGTACACTGTGATCGCACACTGTCTCTTTCTCCTGCATTGTTTACATTTCAATTGTTTACTGTTAAATCACTGCTGCACTTTATCCTGTAATTTACTGTAATTCTCAAGCTGTATGCAAACGAAATTTCGTTCTGTACGCACTCTGTGCATACAAGGTGACAAATAAAGTTGTCTAAGTCTAATTTGTCTATGGATGAACCCAGAACCACACACAAGGGACTTAAAATGAAAGTCTTTATTGAAGGTTTGATGGGATGGAGGGTGATGTAACCAGCGAGGTAGAACGGCACGGGAACAGGGTGATGGTGTTGGCAAGAGCTGACGGCCCGGAGAGAGACTTCTTGGAACCAGGAACAGGCAGCAGGGTCCACAGCTCAGCAGAGAATTGACAGTTCAGGGGAGAACCCACCAGAGCTCGGCAGCAGGCTCTTCTGTAAGGCAGAGGGGAACCGGAGCAAGGCAGCAGGATAAACAGGACAGGTAAAAGGTAAAATGGACAGAGCTGCTATGAAGTATCTATGTAATAAATAACTAAATTATATGAAGGGTGATGTCTGAAGTTTTTTAAAATCCATGTTTTTTTAGGTCAGTTCCTGAAAAATAACAGTATAGGACAGAAGGGGTTTGCCCCGACAGCAGCATAATCCATAAATACTATAATTAACTGATTATTAGTGTGCATGCAACATTATTGACAGCGTCTTTCTCAGTCTTTGATGTCCTAAACTATTACAGTTTTAACAGGAATGGGCAGAATTATTTTATTAATTGAGGCTCCAAATCTACTGACGAGACTGAGAAACACACTGAACCCACAGAGGAACTTTGTGGGATACTGCAAAGTCTGCAACCGCAGTAAAATACTACACAAAAAGAAAAAGCTGAAGGGAATGAGGCTCCTCATTTTTATTCATAGAGCTGTGACAGCGTGCTCTAACTGTGACCAAGTGGCCAACAGCATTTGAGACTGTTCCAAAACAAAGTATGAAAAGGCTCAACATTATACATCAACTATATCCCTGGTGTGACTCATTGGCTAAATGCTGTGAAACAGAATAGCTGATATAGCAATAAAGCTAGCGTAGCAATATAATGGAGAAATAGAAAACTAATAAATGACAAAAGTCCTGTTGGTAGCATTGCTATCATTATCCTAGCATCTATGCTAACAACAGAGCTAAGAAGACAAAGCTCTTACCTTCATAATCGAAAAGGTATTGTTCCACAAAGAACTTGTAATCTTTGTCGAGTTTGGAAGCTGGTGTGGCCGAAAGCTTTTTTGCCAGTCTGTGCACGTCTCCCAAACGAAATTTGGGTAGATTAGTGAGGGACTGTGTGAATTCCCTATGTAAAAACACTGCTTGCGGAGAAAGCGGAAATAAAAATACCCTGCTTCACCGCAGAACGGAAGTTGCATGACGTCACTGTGAAAAGGGTCTATTGGTCCAAGGACTGAACCCTGTGGTACTCCACAGGTGACCCTAGAGTATGAGGAAGATTTATTATTAACATGAACAAACTGGAATCTGTCCGAAGATTTAAACCAGCCTAATGCTTTCCCCTTATGCTTTTCTAGCACCTACCTGAGTTTCCTGTTATAAATAAAAAATAATAATTAAAACAATAATCAGGAAAATAATCATATTTTCCTGGAGACTCAGACAGGGAGAGAAAGGCTGAGGGCTATAGTTTTGGCCAACCACTAAGTGTCAAAGTGATAGGAAGCAGCCACTTGAAATATTTTAAGGTTGGATGAAAATATGTGGAAAACCTGTAATAAAAAAAATACAATTTACAGGTTGAAAAATCCTGTCAGTGTAAATATTTCTTTTACCTAACAAATATTGGGCTAATTCGCAGCGCAGTTGTTGCCTTACAGCAAGGAGATTCTGCGTTTCTCAAGAATCTTTTATTGTCACTGGGGTGACATTTTTTCTGGGACACACTATGGCTTAGGGTACACACAATAAACAACAAGCAATAAATAAACAATGGGCACAGGTCAGGCTTTTAGGTAGCAATGCATACGGGTGTATAAAAATATTTAGAAAGTGTACGCCATGTTTTTGGGATGTACGCTTTTGGTACACCCTAAGTTTTCCCCGGAAACTTTGCTCAATGTTCAAAATTTGCCAATCCAGCTTTCATTGAGCCGCCATCTTTAATCTTTCCTTCAAGTCTTGCTCAATCTTACGCTATAACGTCACAACTCATGAGAGTCACCTTTCATTGGGTGGGCGCTGTTTTTGGTGGAATATCTACAGACAACTTTATTCGTGGACAGAAGCACGCAGCTTGAAGGTAAGCTTAAAACTTTGACAATGTTTACAAAAGCTTGTCGAATGCCTGATAACTATAGGAATATTTTGAATTATTTTATTGTTTTTGCTTTTTTGGGACAATACTGTCGGTGGAATGGGGGGGGGAAACAATAGCTAACGTCAAAAACTATACAGAAAAGGGGGCACAATCGGCACTGTATCTGTAGCAAATGTCAAACGGAGGTCACAATTTTCTTCACGGTTCTTTGTGATATTAGTCTTTATTTCCAAAAGATCAATAGAGATGTAGAAGCTGATGACATGCTATCTGATTGTGCTCATCAGCAATACAGAGACTGAGAGAGACTGTCTTCTCCTGCCAGAAAAGAATAAAAACAAAGTCCCGTCCCCTCCTCTCCATTTATAAGCTTGACAGGTTGATCAGGCTGAGCTATGACAAAAAACCTATTGCCAACTTTGACTTCGCAGCTGCCAGAGTCCTGTACCTCCTGGCCCCCAGGTGCTTGTAGTTTGTGTTGAAGTCATGAACTCCAGTTGCTTTTACTTTACATCTCAGCCCCCTGGCACTGTAGTACCAGCAGAGTCTTTGGCAACTGAAAGTCAGCAATGGACATCTACTTTGAGACCCCAAGGTGCTCCTAATCTTGTTTCAGGGACTACCTCACATGAACTTGAAGAAGAATGTTGCATTACCTCATGTGTATGTACTTTAGTTTGACAATGGCGTACCGCGAGCGAGCTATTCTTAGAAACGTAACGTCACAATGACGTCATATCACGTGGTACGCAGTAGGGCAAGCTTGCATAGTCCGCCGCTGTGTCGCTGTAAAAGAGACGTGCGTTACCCTTGGTTTTACTCGGTAAACGACTGCTTTTTCCAAATCTAAGACCATGGTTTTTAAACATTGTTGCTATAGAACGTGCAACAGCGACTCGAGGTACGCTGATCGGCCGCATATGAAGGATGTTTTCTGCAAGACTGCCAAGGAGAAATGTGTGCGCTGGGTACACCGGTGCAGTCGCCCTACACAACAGTTCAACCCGGAAAAAGTTACCAAATTCACCTATGGGAGACGTCCACATATGTAGCAAGCATTTTGTTGGAGGAAAGGACACAACCGAAGAACATCCTGACCCAATTCCAGCGACATCAAGTAGTGAACAGGTAAGAGTATTTTGGTGGCCGACATGTTAATAATGAATGCTACCATGATAGCATATAGGCTATCATGGTAGCAGGCGCTAACTTGATACCCTGCTACCAGGATAGCTTACTCAAAAACATTTCAAATAAGACAAACATTAAACATATACCGATCCCTGGACGGTGATTACAAACAAAAAAACGGCCGACGACGCCGTGACCGCCGCGCAGGGAAAAAAAACAAAGCTTACCGTTCGATCAACTCGGCCCGTTTTCCGGTCTTTTTAAGCCCTCGACATTCAAGCCATCGTTTGAGCTGAAGGTTGGTGTGTTCTTCGACAGTGCGACAAGTAATCCGTGCGCCTGGAACATCGTCTTGGGAAAGTTTAACGGCTGCAAAGTCGGTCATATCGCTGGTTCTGTTGTGCGTGTAATAGCTGGTTGCTACGGGCGCTCTCTACCTGTATGCCCTACCTAAGCGGCAAAAGGGGCGTTGCTCTTGAGTCGGTGACGTCACGTGCGCGGTACGCCATTGGCAGCTGACAATGACGTTTGTATGTGACAATGAAGTTTCATCTTTTAGTATAAGAAATAGTTTCAGGGCACTCATGGTCAGCTGTGTTCTTAAATTGTTGTTAGACAGAGAGAAAAAAAGTTGTAAAACTTCATCTGAAGTTATTGGAAAAGAAAGTGGCAATACTTTAGTTGAGTTTATTGAACAAGAAAGTTGCAATAGTTAAGATGATGTTGTTGACTGCCTGATTGTATGTATTGACCTATGAAACATTTTATTGTACCTAAAGATTATCTCATGTCTTCTTTAAGCCATCCCCACCTCTAGTCAAGCACACATAGCGCCCATCCTCAGGAAAAAAGTACTGTAGCAAAGACAAAACGTTAGTTGCATTCCATCTCAAAATTAGGGAAAAAGCTTTTCAGAGAGTTTAATTTTCAAGGTTAACCGGGGGAAGATATCCAAAGACCCCCCTACAATGTTAGCGCCACACTGGGTTAGTGTACTCCCTCTCAGAAATTCCTAGCTAAAAGCCTGGCAAATATACAGAGCTCTACATGAGACTGTGCAATTAAGCGTTCCTAATAGATATTGTGCAGTATTCTTAAACCTTAATATACAGAACTGTATGAAATAGTGTAATGAAACCTTTGTGATGGTGAAGAGTGTGCAAAAAATACAATATCACTACTGTGAAAGAATAACGTGTACAGACTCAGTCTGCAGGTGGCGATAGCCCTTACAGGTTTTGTGAAGTAGCTGTGTCTAAGTGTGTTTGTTTTGGATTTGATGTCCCTGAAACGTTTCCCTGATGGAAGAGGGGAAAACAGTGCATAGTCCAGGTGGGTAACATCTGTGGCAATGTGTCAATGTGACCCTTCTCTGGTCTTGTGCAGCATAAACTGAATCCAATTCTTGCAGATGGCATCCTACAATTCCCTGTGTTGTCCTCACCACCCAAGCTAAGTCCCTGTTCTCCTTCATTGTGCAGTTCCCATACCACGCAGTTATGCTAAGACATAGGACACTTTCTACTGTAGCAATGTAGAAGTTTTTTGCAGCTTAGTGGAAAGTCCAGTCCATTTTGGTTTCCTGAGGAAGAAGAGCCATTGTTGGGCCCTCTTTACCAGGAGAGTCAGTAAACACTGTTTGAAAAAGTTGGAGAACCCATACATCTACAACAACATATAAACTCCAAACAGTCCAAAATATGCTTGTTACTGGCAAATATAAAATGGCCCATAGGTGTAAGTGTGTACGCATTGTTGTAGGGTTGCAACAACGAATCGCTAAAATTGATTAGAAAAAAAAAGATTGACTAATAAAAGGGTCAGCAACAAATTTTATCATCGATTCGTGTGTCTTGCGATTAATGCGTCTCTCAACATGTGGAACCGTTTCCTCTCCTGTCATGATGCAGCCTGTCTGCTGCATCATGCACAGACTCAAGACACTTTCCACCTTCAATACAGCTCCAGTCTCCAGTTCAGTAATCATCCACACCTGTCAGCTACTAATCAGCCAGCATTCAGCACACCTGTCAGCCTCCTGTGACACCTTTGTCCTGTAGCCCTGCTTCGCCCTTAGTTGATAGCCGCTTGTCTTCCAGGGTACTTTTCCACCGCTGGCCACATCAGACTCTGCTACTTCGCCGCCGGGGCTGCCCACAGCGACGCCCGCATCTAGCTCTGCCTCGTCGAGGTCGCCCACCGCGACGCCCGTGTCTGACTTTGCCTCGTCGGGGTCGCCCACCGCGACGCCCGTGTCTGACTTTGCCTCGTCAGGGTCGCCCACTGCGATGCCCGTGTCCAGCTCTGCCTCGTCGGGGTCGCCCACCGCGACGCCCGCGCCTAGCTCTGCCTCGTCGGGGTCGGCCACTGCAACGCCCGTGTCTGACTTTGCCTCGTCGGGGTCGCCCACCGCGACGCCCATGTCTGACTCTGCCTCGTCGGGGTCGCCCACCGCGACACCCGTTTCTGACTCTGCTGCTCCGCCGCCGAGGTCGCCCACCAGAGGTCCCTCCTCCTGGGCATCTAGTGCCTAATCAGGCTGTCCTTTGTTCACCTCGTTGGGGTAGATTTGTGTTTTGGTTTCTTCTGTTTTTTGGATTTTTTGGTTCCCACCATCCAGTACCTCCCTCCGCCCACCCTGGGTGGGTCGTTTTTTGTTTATATGACTCTAGCCCACCGTCCAGTGCCTCCCTACGCCCACCCTGGGTAGGTCGTTTTCTTTTGTTGTCTGTTTTCGTTTGGCCGTCCGGGAGCCGGCCTTAAGGGGGGGGTGCTGTCATGATGCAGCCTGTCTGCTGCAGCCTGTCTGCTGCATCATGCACAGACTCAAGACACTTTCCACCTTCCATACAGCTCCAGTCTCCAGTTCAGTAATCATCCACACCTGTCAGCTACTAATCAGCCAGCATTCAGCACACCTGTCAGCCTCACCATTTAAGCTCACTGCAGTCTGTCATTTCTCGTTGGTTCGTTCTGTTTTCCTGCTTACCTCTGTTTCTGCTGCTCACCTCATCCAGTCTCGTCCAGTCCGAAGTTCCTCCATTCTCCGCCAGCCTGCTGTAGTTCTGATTTCAAGTCTCCATTCTGTCGTGCTGTGAGTCCAACCTGGTTCCAAGTCTCCATTCTGTCGTGCTGTGAGTCCAACCTGGTTCCAAGTCTCCATTCTGTCGTGCTGCTGGTCAAGCCGGGTTCCAAGTCTCCATTCTGCTGTGCTTCTGGTTCTGCTGCCTCCGTGCCCTGGCTCCGTCCCGCTTCCCAGTTCCTGCCTTCACCATCCTCCTGCTTCAGCTCAGCACAGACTCTTGGTTCCTTCCTCCACTATCCACAAACTTCAATAAACTGTTAAACTATACTCTACTGTGGTTGTGTTCGGGTTCAGTCTACAAAACGTGACACCTGCAGAGCGTCATCAATGGCCTTGTCACTGTTAATTTTAGTTTATTTATTTTCTGCTACAAAAAAGCCACATCAAGGTGCTATCATTAGTGAAAGGCACACAACATATATTTTTAGTTATTTTATATTTAGTTTGTGTATATATTGTCATGTTACCACAGACTGTGGTGTGATGACTATGTCCATATTCCATCTTGTTCACAAATTAAGTAAGTAATTTGAACATTAAATATATTAAGAGGAACAAATTACACAAAAGATCTGAAATTGTATGGTTCATTAATTGTTTTTCTTTTTCTTTTTATTAAAGGCTCAAGCACTTATCTATACTAAATGAAATAGTTTGAGTATTATTTTTAATTAAGTATATGTATTAGGATTTCAATGCATAGATAGGCTGAAGGGAAAGGCATGTCTGAACATATTCAGTGAGGGCTCATCACAGAAGACAAGTTAAACAGAGCAAAGACAGAAGATCAAGTGGCCAAAGAAAGACTACGGAACCCCTTGTCTCTGAGAACCAGAGAGGCTGAGCCCGATGCCCTTCTCCGTGTCTTTCTGCTATTTGCGGCCAGTGACCCACAGAGTCTGCTGTTAGTGCCACTGGGGCTTTGAACTGGTCGATGAAAACAACCTGATCATTCCTGAAATGACCACCTCACCCATCGGATATAAAAGCTGAGGCTGACAACTTGTCGAGCCAAAGAGATGGACCTCAGCCCAGGCTGTCAGGACGGAGACTCAAGCTGTGAGCAGGACTTCATCTGGACATCAGAACGTAGCCATTAAGAGAGGAAAGTTCTTAATTTGATCAACGTCTTCGCCCAGGAAACAGTCACCTTAGGATTCCATCTATGGTATGGGTGTGTCTGCTTCCTGAAATTCAAAAGCCTCCCCTGAACATTTTTGTAATCAGCCGAAGATAGAGTTAGGAAGTTAGTTAAATTTTAATTTGTGATTTCTGTATTTGCTTGATTATGCTGTTACTAATTCCTCGCTAAAGCATACTAATTAAAGAAGCATTAAAAAATATTTTTTCCCTTCACTTTATTCCCCTCAAAACAATTGCTTGTTGCAATTTTAATAATTTTTAGCAGTAAATGTGGCAAAAACAGTGACAGTTCCATCATTTTTGGGGTTGCAGTTGTGAAACACAGGCACAGCTGTGCCTGTGTTTCGCCTGTGTGGGGCGACTGTGGCTTGCGGGGCGACTGTGGCTTGGTGGGTTGAGTAGTCGTCTGGCATCTGAGGGTTGTGGGTTTGATTCCAGCTTCCCCTTGCCACATGTCGATGTGCCCCTGGGCAAGGCACTTAACCCCAAGTTGCCTACCCAGCTGCGTCTCGGTGTATGAATGCGTGCGCGTTAGTGAGAGTGACTGGGTGAATGCGGCTATAGTGTACAGCGCTTTGGGTGGTCAGCATGACTGGAAAAGCGTTCAGTCCATTTACAAATCGATGACATAACCCATACTGTCCCAGTTCTCCATATTTTGCATGCTTATTATGCATGCTTTTGCAAACCTTAACTGCACTTCAACCAGGTGCACATTTCAGACACATTTCATGCGTAGGGTTTAGTGTGCGTATTGAGACAGGGCCAACGCTGGCTGGCTGATTGCAGAGTGAGTTTAATGCAGCAAGGGAAGGGCAGAGCAGACGCAGTATTTTCAAATACTGCTTTTTTGTAGTAAACACCACAAATGAGGACACAGAGAACATGGCTCAAACTAAGTCCTCAAAACATAGGGAGCTTGTCGTGCTTCACAAAACCAAAAATAACATGAGATTTGACATGGCACGAGAGCACCACAGTGATACTAGACCTGAAACAATATGGAGTAATTGATGAGGGGGAAGAGACCTCATCAACAGGGTAAGTCATTACAATGGTAAATGACTTGTACTTGAATAGCGCTTTAACTAGTCAGACGACCCCAAAGTGCTTTACATTACAATCAGTTATTCACCCAGTCACACACACATTCACACCCTGACGGTAGTGAGCTATGCAAGTAGCCACAGCTGCCCTGGGGCAGGCTGACAGAGGCGAGGCGCAGTGTTTCCCACAGGAATTTGCTTAGGCGAGGCGGTGAGTTGGAGGGGGGGAGACGACAAGTTTTGCGCGGACCAACTCGCGGAACGGGGGGAGATGACAAGTTTTGCGCGGACCGACTCGCGGAGCGGGGGTTGACGACAAAAACGCGTGTTAACGTCAAATAAACATGTAAGCATATCGAGTTAGTTTTTTTTTTTTTTTGGAATGTTGGCAAGGCGGTAGCGTGAGTTTGGCTCACGCTACCGCCAAGATATCTCGCCAAGATAGCACTGCGGGAAACCCTGGCGAGGCGGCAGGCAACGCAGGTGAAGTGTCTTGCCCAAGGACAATGACAGATGGTCAGAGCAGGGATTGAACAGGCAACACGGCAATTGCACAGCAAACTCCCTAACTCCTGTTCCCCACAATATCTAAGATTTGTTCCGTTTCAAAGTGAGGAAGCGCCAAGAGAGCTTGGCTCGTGGGCTGTGAGCGGGGTCCTCCGTGGCGCCCCGAAGCATGACTATAACTGAACCTTAACGTCAGTCTGTCTGATAGCTCGTCTAATGCAGCTGTTGGCTTGTTAATGACAAGAGCTTGTTTACATGCGCAACATTCCCTGATCGGTTTGAAATGTGTTCAGATTAAAAAGTATTCTGAATGTGCAGTTTACATGGGCTCAAAATCAAATAATCCAATCATGACGTGTGTTTACTTGCACCAAGCTTTATTCAAAGTAGAAATTATATCTGATATACTCTGATATTAGAAGAGTTGTTGAATTTCCATAAAACAACTGCAGACGTTTTCTACTTCATGCGGAACAATTCAATTCAATTCAATTTTATTTATATAGCGCCAATTCATGAAACATGTCATCTCGAAGCACTTTACAAAGTCAAAATCAGTCAGATTATACAGATTGGTCAAAAATGTCCTATATAAGGGAACCAGTTGATTGCTTCAAAGTCCCGACAAGCAGCATTCACTCCTGAAGAAGTGTAGAGCTACAGGAAGAGTCGTCTGCATTGTACATGGCTTTGCAGCAATCCCTCATACTGAGCAAGCATGAAGCGACAGTGGAAAGAAAAACCACCCATTAGCGGGAAGGAAAAACCTCCAGCAGAACCAGGCTCAGTATGAACGGTCATCTGCCTCGACCGACTGGGGGTTACAGAAGACAGAGCAGAGACACAACAAGACAGACAAAAAAGCACAGAAGCATACATTGATCCAGTAATCTGTTCTACATTAGATGGCAATAGCGGGTGATCGGTCTTCCTTGGATGATGTCACAGTTTAACAGAACGTCAGACCAGGTGTGCCTACTATGAAGAAAAAGAGAGAGAGCAAAAAGTTAAAAGCTGAAATGACGACAGTCATTTCAATGTAATACAATGCAAAACTGGAAAACAGTAGACTGAAGAACAGTAGAAATCAGTAGAGTGAGAAAATTAGACCCTGATGTCCTCCAGTAGCCTATGCCTATTACAGCACAACTATAGAGGTAGCTCAGGGTAACATGAGCCACTCTAACTATAAGCTTTGTCAAAAAGGAAAGTTTTAAGATTAGTCTTAAAAATAGACAGGGTGTCTGCCTCACGGACCAAAACTGGGAGTTGGTTCCACAGGAGAGGAGCCTGATAGCTAAAGGATCTGCCTCCCATTCTACTTTTAGAGACTCTAGGAACCACCAGCAGACCTGCAGTCTGAGAGCGAAGTGCTCTGTTAGGAATATACGGGGTAATCAGAGCTCTGATATATGATGGAGCTTGATTATTAAGGTAGGGCCCTATAATTTCCGCGATCAGGGAATCGCGGACGGAATCGCGGAATTGGCAAATTAACGCGGAATCTAGAGTAAACGCGGAATTTCTACATTTGAAATGAAATTCTGTTTTTGTGTGGGAGAAGAACGTACGTCTGGGGGAAATTCACACCGGGGTACGCAAAGCTGCGCGACACAACCCCTTCCGCTCTGTCATTTCAGCTTCCCCCCCACCATCCCCCATCAAAACATTGAGAAAATGGCGAAAAAGTTGAGAAACACTGAGGCTGACATCCCTTTGGAAAAGATGACTGTGTCCGTTTCTAAAGAAGCACTGCAAACAGGAAGGAGCCCTACCTGAAAATGTAAGCAGTCTTCGCCAACTTCACCTACTCATATAATTCCAGTGTTTCCCGCAGCGCTATGTTTGCGAGGCGGCTGCCTCGCCAAACTCACGCTACCGCCTCGCTATAATTCCAAAAAAAATATATAACTCGATATACTTTCATGTTTATTTGACATTAACACGCGGTTGTTTGTTGTTGCTTTCGCGCGTGCATACAGTGATTGGCAGGGAAGAAACAGGCGAAAATACATGGATACGCCCCCCGCGTCGCCTCCCCCGCTCCGTCAGTCAGTCAGTCAGTCGTCCGCGCAAATCTTGTTCCGGCCAACAACTCACCGCCTCGCCTAAACAAATTCCTGCGGGAAACACTGAATTCTGAAATTGAGGTCCTATTTTATTTTTTTTTACTTGAAAAAGCTAATGGAGCACTTTTATTTATAAAAATTGGTTCATAACCATTAATATTTTGTTAGTACTTAGAGTGCAGTGTTATGTTGCATCATGCAGTAAAAGTATAGACCCCTTGCATCTGACGTCACAGTCACGTGATCGGGGGTGCGTGCCTCCATCTTGGTGGGCACGCTAGCGTGACAGCCCACCACTGCACTGGCACAGTTAGCTTATTACTCGCATGGCCGGCGGAGCGATTGTTCAATATGGTGTAAACCTGTTGCATTGTTGGTTGTGGGAATCGTGCTGGGAGGGACAAAAAGGCGTTCTATAGGTTGCCTACCATAATAGACTGTCAGTGTACTAACAACGGAACCGCGGGGTTTAAAAAGTTCACCGCTCACGATCTGTGCGGCGCGACGCTCGGACGCGACCGGACTGTACACACTGTACGTCGTGCCCCCTCAGGGACCGCTCGCTGTGGTGGCAGAGGTAGGCGAGCGATGGTGGGTGAACAGGGAACCAGAGCAGGGGGTCGAGCCCAGCTCACGCACCGCACCGCACCGGCGGCCGCGCGGCACGGCAGGTCGCCCGGCCCGCCCCGCGAGCGTGCCGAAACAGGCGGCCAGCGCGTCGCGCGGACCGGAGCGCTTGCCCTCCCAAACCCCTCCGCGAGCCAACCGACGTTCGGGCTACCTTGTGTTTACACATGTAAACACAAGGTAGTTCACCAGATCCGCATAGCAAATGGCCAATGGCAATGGCCAATCATCGGGATTGCTAGAAAAATCCAAAACAGGAAGCGCCAAAGGGTCCGTATTACCGATCCTTGTACATTTAGCATAGTAAAATGCCTTATCAGAAGGCTGTAACTCATCCACATAAGGCTTGGATTGCATGTTGGTAAGGGTGGCGGCCAACCAATATGGCCGCCACGCAAGGGGTTCTGGGTAACGGAGTCACGTGGTTGCAAGGGGTCTATTGAGTAAATGTGATGTTTTTTACCTCAAATTTAAGGTCATTCCTATTTTATTTGTGTACATTTTAATCAACAACATTAAAAGTACATTCTTTTTACGACTGAAATAACAGTAAAGGGTAAAAAAACTGAATTCGTAAAAATTAAAACGGAAAAAACAGAATTTTCAAAAATTAAAACGGAAAAATTTGAATTTGGGAAAAAAAACGGATTTTATAGGGCCCTATTAAGGGCTTTATACGTTAGAAGGAGAATTTTAAATTCTATTCTTGATTTAACAGGAAGCCAATGAAGGGAAGCTAAAATTGGAGAAATATGATCCCTCTTGTTGATTTTCATCAGAACTCTTGCCGCAGCATTTTGGATCAGCTGAAGACTTCGAACTGCATTTTGTGGACTTACTGATAGTAAAGAAAACAAAACAACAAACGCAAAGTTGTGTTAGTGCCGACCGCGTTGAGCGCATAGAATGGACCTGCACCAGGTTTTGAGATGGTTGAGAACTCATGGTCTTGCTGTTGAGAGAGCAGGAGGAAACGATCATCCCAAAATGTTCGGATGGATCAACATAAACCACCCCTCTCAATCAGAATTTTGGTATTCAAATTCTCCATCCATCCATTGTCTTCCGGTTATCCGGGGTAGGGTCGCGGGTGTAGCAGCTTTAGTAGAGAGGCCCAGACGTCCCTCTCCCCAACCACTTGGGTTAGGTCCACCGGGGGAACCCGAAGGCGTTCCCAGGCCAGCCGAGAAACATAGTCCCTCCAGCGTGTCCTGGGTCTCCTCCCGGTTGGACGTGCCCGGAACACCTCACCAGGGAGGTGTCCAGGAGGAATCCTAACCAGATGCCCGAGCCACCTGAACTTGCTCCTCTCGACGTGGAGGAGCAGCGGCTCTACTCTGAGTCCTCCCTGGATGACTGAGCTCCTCACCCTATCTCTAAGAGAGAGCCCAGACACACTGCGGAGAAAACTGATTTCGGCCTATTATACATAATTAATAGTAATGGAAAACAGTTAGTATAATCTGTAGTTCCAAAGAAACACTAAGAATAAAAGGTAAAAAGTAGATATTGCAGTTATTGTAATATAATAAGGCACATTCAGGTAAAAATTAGATGCAATATTCAAGATTAACATTGGAAAAAAAAAAACTCCAATCTATTTACACAACTAAGATAATAGATTATGTAATATGCAGAATAATACAGCAGCATCTCAAAGTAGCTAAAGCACGTGCAAGTTTACCTTAGTATCTGGGAGAGAGTAAACGATTCATGATTGGATCAGAATCCGTGCAGCCATTAGCATGTCTGTATACAGTTTTTGAGTCTGTGGTGAGCCCTAGAGATTATAAAGTCTAAAGGTGCGTTCACATTGAACACGAATGTCGCCACTTTCGTGTGCCATCGCTTGCCTGACATACAAACGGCCGAAAAGTCTGAAAAACAGTAGTACAATGGTGCCATCTAGTCAGGCTTTCACTAAACTGCCACGCCAGTATCCTCACTCACTCTTCTCCAGGCTCTCTCCTTTCTGGACTTCTCTCAGTAGCAATAATTGGTTGAGTCATACAACTCAGGCTGACCACAGACAGTCACTATCAGCTAGTCTCGCACGTTGAATGAAGACAGCTTTTTTCGGCTGTAGTTTTTCACCTTACGTCACAGCCACATCCAGTTCCTGATTGGTTGTTGCGCCGTGACAAGACACAAAAGTTCAGGTTTTTCAACTCCAACAACTGCCGCTTTGCATCCATCACAGGTGTTGTGTCGCTCTGGCTTCGCTTTAACCGGCAAAATTGAGCATTTGGGAATTCCCCGCCTCTGTGGCCTTGCTAACATCCCAATGCTCCTGTGTTGCACCTGTGCTGCACCTGTGCATAGGGATATCATGTAAATCTGTCACTCGGTGTGCTAAGTTCGAGTTTAATGTGAATGCACCTTAACAGCAGCTGGGAAGAATGACCCGTGGAAACGATACTTAGAGCATCTGGGATGCAGAAGTCTGTCACTGAGAGAGCTATATAGCTCTGCAGCAGCTCCATGCAAGGGGTAGGAGACATCGTCCATCAATAACATTCTTTTTCTTACAGTCCTTTTGCCTCCCACCACATATAATTAGATTATTGAGCTAACAATCAACAAAGTACTTTCACAGCTATCCTCAGCTCTGGCTCTTATTGCCGTTTGAGATGGAATGCTGTGTTTTGTTTTATTTGTGGACAATATGAAACAATCTCAATTAAAACAATGCAAAATTTACTATTTTTATGATGCCCTAATTTAACTATGAAGTTTTGTTTTTGAACTTTGCATTTTTAGAAAAGGAGGTTGAGGACCATCTATAAACGAGGACCCTCTCTGATGCAGAAAAATATTTTGTGAAGACTGACTCCTGCACATTAGCCTTTGCAACTTGAAGCAGCTCTTGCAGTGGGATTTCATCCCAGACCAAAACTGTTTTTTTTTTCTCTCTCAACAAAACCAAACACTTTCATATTGCTCACACATGTTCAAATGAACTGCAAATCTTTGTAACAGGGAGAACTTGGCTCACAATGAGGATTTTGACAACTATTTTGTTGTACATCTGATGAATGGAGTAATTTTTAGATCCGTATAAGCAATGCAGAAAAAAAAACTTGGGCTGGAATAAACGACGATACACTAAACATAAGTTTTAGTTGTGCTTGTTTCCATCATGTTTTAATGCAACATTAATGGTTTTACAAAATATTTACAACTGATTTGTTACTTTTTTGTTAAACACAATCACATTTTGAATTGTAATGCACTCAAGTTTCAGTTTATTTAGCAACTTTTTTAAAAGCATGTTACTGTTACAATGATAAGTGCACTTTGTGTTTCAATGAAGCTAGACAATGTACTTTTTTGCTTTCTTACCAAGGTATTCTGTACAGTTACCCATTTATAAGTTTGTTGAACACAAATTCCTACACTGTCCAGTACCTGTGTCTATCCAGTATGAGGTCTTCCCAAAGTGCAAACACATCAAGGCAGTGTCTGTTCAAGTCTAAATAAAATTTTCGATGCACTGATTATGGTCAGAACTCCAAGTTTACACAGAATCTTCTCCTTTGTGCATTCTTATGTCTTTTCAGACCACCACATTTTCCATCCCACGATCAGTTCTAACATTAAAGGGCCGACCTACTTTACCAACAGCTTTGTTAAAAAGGTTCCGTGCTGTTTCGCTGACTCTAGCTTTATGTGTAATGCTGACCCTGGCCGGAGGGGGAAATCACTATTGCACTTATACCCCATGGTAACAGATGGCTGTCTATTAGTGGTTTATTCCTGAAGTTACTGATGTGCAGAAGTGAAAAAAATGTTTTGCTTACTGGAACTGCTGAGGGTGGTGCATGCGAGAGTGTACCCTGCAGGGCAGCCTGCACACCAGGTATTACAGCCCGTTCAATTTCCTCCTCTTGCAGGGAGACTGCCATGTTGGCTTTGACCTCTTGATCCTTGCGCTGGGGGTGTGGCCAGCAGCTGAGACGTTGAAGGGCTGTGGTTAATTAGCATATCTTGTGAAGATTTAAGTCAGAGCTTTAAGATTTACATTTTCTCTGTCTGTCTGTCTGTCTCTCTCTCTCTCTATGTACATATACACACACCATAGTTTTCGGACCATAAGGCACACGACTTATAAGGCGCTATGAATTAACGTGTCTATGCCCAGATATAAGTACCATAGCCCATATTTCTTGTGGCAAATTCCCACAATTCCCAGACTTTATGTCAGTGGGATGAAGCAGCAGAATGAATGGTAAAACGTGTGATGAGCTAGCTGAGCTAGAGCCATTTCTTTTGCAGCAGGTTCCCACTGCACACCTGTCAGTGAGAACAGAGAGGGACTGTAATTCTGCACGTCTTTACGACCCCCTGCTTGGAGCAGCTCAGTGAATCGAGCTCGGTGTCGCATAAAAAACTGTTCGATGTAAAGACTCCTTGTCTCCGGGAAGTTTATAGTGTGACACCACGTACCCGGTCGTAAAAATCAAACTGTAGTACCTATATGCGCTGAGTCCACGCAGAGTCCGCTTGAGTATGCCTCGAGTACGCACAGACCTCCATGGAGTGAAGTACGCCTGAGTATGTGGAGGCCTTTACATGAATGCACTTCTAGTTTCGACATTACAGTCAGGGAGTCTTGTGGACTGCTCAGGGGTCGGACCAGTTTATGGGAACAGAACCAACTTGAACAAACAACGGCACAGCAACAGGCATGTGATACTTATTTTATTAGATTTGATCCTTCTGTCAACAAATTCTGATTCCAACCTCAACATATCATACTCCCAGTGTACGTACAGTGCAGCCAAAAGCAGTTCAGAAACAGTCCGAAGAGGTTTGATGATTTAACAGGATTGTGTGCTCTTAACATGCAGCCACACTAATGGGAACTTTGATCAAGGATTTACAGCTGGGATCTGGTGACCCAGGATTTTAGTGGAATCATAAATTGATGAACAGAACAGAAGCAGAATACACCTTCATTGTGAAATAATTGCAGATGATTTTTTTCTGTTTTTTCTCGGTTTTTTCTAAGACATGCTGGTCACAAAAGGCAGATACTTGATCGTCTTTAAATAAGCGTTGATGCAGCCACCTGCCCTTTAGACTCATCTGCGTTTTCCAGCTGCCACCACCAGTTGATCTCACCTCCAGTTGATCTATTACATTGGCTGCTTGCTCCTGCTCTGCCGCTGACGGGGGCTCCCATCCAGACTGATGCACTGGGATTAATCCTCCAGAACCTTCATAAACATGGTTTGAAAACAAAGACCCCAACCTTGACGAAAACAATGCCCCCAAAAATCGCTGAATAAAACCGCAAAAGATATGCACGGCAAACGTCCACCAGCTACACCTAGCAAAAACGAGCAGTCCACCGAAAAATTTAAACCAGGTGAGATGGAACCAGCTCAAATCTCCAATTCTACCCATCTAAATGTGTTTAAATCCCTGATCGATTGTTTTGACAAACAAGATTTGGAAAGCTTCATATAAACACAAGACATGGAAGGATCTACAGGTGCGATTTGTAAAAGATATGACAAAGGAAGAAACTTGCTCGCGATGCTCTGTGGCAGATTATGGAGAAGGCAGGCTTCAAGGGTCACATCGCCCTTGTGGAAGGAAAAAGGGTCATGGGAACAGCTGCTTCCGAATAACAATGAACACTATTTTGCTCCTGCTGGAGGATTTCCTGAAAATGGGTTATAGATGTTAAATCTATATGTTTAAATGTTTGTTGTTCTGCTAACTGTCATTTCATAAGTGTTAGCTCATTCAAAGAACAGTAATTGTTTCCTTTTAACATTTTTTTTGTTTGTTTATAAAAAGTAATTATTTATTTACTTAAGCTTCAAGATAGGGTCAAATATATGTATGTTTTATACTGCAAATCACAAAAAGCTCATAGAATGTGTTTCTTGTATACAGTTTACTAGAATAGATGAAAAATTCAGGAATAGTCAATGGGGGGGGACAAAATTTATTATAGCCATGTAACCTCAGCCGGAGTGGCAACTTTGCTTTACTGTCTAGGCAAAGTCATAGCAATCAAAAAAAGATGAAAACAGTTATTTTATCATCATAGCCAACATTTATGGATACAATAACACTGCTCAAAACAACAAACTACTCACTAAGCTGTCAGAAGTAATTTTAGAGTTGAAAACATAACAGAGTTTATAATAACAAGCGATTTTAATCTTGTGTGTGATGAATGGCAAGATTGTTGGCCAGGTAAATTTATTGACCATCACTTCAATACTTCTATTCAGTCCTTTTGTAATGATCTTAATCTAACTGATATTTGGAGAGAAAACAATAAAGGATAAACAGCATTCAAACCTAAAGGATATATACAATCAAGAATAGAATTTTGGGTGGACAGTAACAGTTTAACATTATATCCAATGTTTCAATTGATGCAGCTCTCCTAATTTAGCATGCTCTTATAACACTAGAAATGCTACCACCAACATCTCACAAGAGAAATACAGGCTTTGGGAAATTAATTCATCACAGTTATTGCATGAAGAGTGTTGCCAAACAGTGAGCAGTGATAAAGAAGGTTAAAGACAAAACTGATCTTCAATCCTCATGTTCCAAATGGGAATTTTTGAAATATAAAATAAGACAATACTCTATTAGCTTTAGCAAAAAAAAAAAAAAAAAGAAAAAAATACCAGAAAGCAAAAGAAAAAAAGGAAAAGGAATTACTTTTGGACATAAAAAAGGATTTATATTTCAAATAAGATCATTTTAATCAAGCAAAAGCAAATGGGGCATATATTAGATCCAAAGCAAAGTGGATAGAAGAAGGGGAAAAATTCTGCTTACTTCTACAAATTGGAAAGAGAAGACAGGGGGAAAAAATAAATTAGCTTACAGCTAATTTATTTTTAGGCTTGCAGCCTAGGTTTTGAATGTTCTGATTCTGACATAATGGCAAAAGAAATCTCATATTACTTGTATCTTTATAAATCCTGTTTTTCAACAAATGAATGAAGTTTTCTTTAAAAACCATCACGCAATACTATATACCTAAACTTAAAACAGAATATGTACAGTTATGCGAGACTGCAATTTCACCTCATGAATTAAATGAAGCTATAGGTAATTTAAAACTTAAATACACAGGCATGGATGGGCTCACTTCAAATTTCTACAAACATTTTTGGGAAGATTTAAGAGAATTTATGCTTTAAGTCTTTTAATAATCAATTAATAATCAAAATCCTGCACCTACAATGAAGCAAGGGGCAATTCTTCTTAATACAAAACCTGAAAAAGACAAAAGGCTATTAGATAATCTTAGACCAATTACACTCTTAAATAATGACTATAAAACTCTTAGTTCACATCTATTCCTTAAGGCTAAAGTCTACTTATCCCAAAATGATTAGCATGACTCAGACTAGCTTTATGAGCAATAGATCAATACACGACAATGTATGTCTGGTGCTGGATATCCTTGATTATGAGGAATTTATTGAAGATGATAGCTTTATACTTTTACTTTATTTCAAAAATGCTTTTGATATGACAGAATAACCTTTTCACAAGCACAAGTTGCTTTGCTCTAAACAAAGGTATTAATCAGGGTTGCCCCATAAGTCCAGGACTATTCATCACAGCTGCTGAAACGCTTGCTATTCACCTTAAAAATTGCCAATTTTTAAAAAGGCATTACGTTTTTTGGAAAATAATTAATTATTAGCCAGTATGTGGACGACACAACAATCTTAAAAATGAATAAAATTCCCATAGCTTTAACTGTGGTCAATATATTTTCCAATGTGTGGTCTATTTCTCAACCTTAACAAATGTGAACTCTTAGCAATTAAAAACTCTTCAAACACTCTGTACAACAGGGGTCACCAGGTAGCCCCCAGGATCATACGTGGTGCCCTTAGAATACTATTTTATTCAGTTGCTCTTCCTCTTTAATCATACTTGTATTCACATAGATTTAAAAATAAAAGCATTAAAACGGCTCCGATACCATTTTGTTTGAACGCAGCCTTCTCTCTCCCAACTAGTATTATACATGATATACAAGTTCATGAAAGTTGCACTATTTTGGCATTTGAGAGCCAAAAGTTTATTCAACTATTGTCACCCAATCCAGGCAGGCAATAAAAAGTTCTACTACCCTAGTAGTATGCAGTTTTTCATATATACACACACACACACACACACCTCAATTTCAAACAGATGGCATCGGTCAATACTGCACAGCCAGGTATCGGAGCCATAAAATGGCATCGGCGCAACACTACAAGCGCCAGATAACCATTAGGAATTTGAAACTGATTATTTCACTGGACCTGGCCGCATCGTCCACAATCTGGCCTTCTGTGAACATCAAATAGTCTATTGCCAGGCTCTAAGGGTTGCTCGGTCAACATGCTACTCCAAACCCCTTAAATAGGAACACTGGAAACTCCAAGAAGCTCTTCCCACAATAAACCACCTCCTGAAGCCACAAACACCATCACTGACTGAAACTACAGTTGAGCGATGCAATAGCTTCATCAACTTCTTTAGATCTAAAGTCAACGACATCCGCTCTAGGTTCCCCTGCTCCAACCAACCTTGTGGGGAGTCTGCCATCCCCCCTTGCTTCTCTAAGGTCCAGAGTTACACTGAGAAAATCAGACAAATGAAGCCGACCACCTGCTGCTTAGATCCCTTCCCTAACTACACTGCTTAAATCACACATCTCCATCCTCAGCATAACCATCACTGAGGTTATTAACAGTTCACTTCAAACCGCCCACGTTCCACCTGCCCTCAAAGCTGCCCTCATACGTCCCATCCTGAAGAAACCCCCCCTGGACTTAGACAACCTTGCAGACCACAGGCCTATTTCAAACCTCCCGTTTCTATCCAAGGTACCTGAGAAAACAGTTGCCATACAGCTTCAGGACTACCTCACACATAATCTGTTTGAAACTTTTCAGTCAGGCTTTTGTTCAGCCCACAGCACTGAGACAGCTCTGCTCATGGAGACAAACGACCTTCTCATGACTGCTGACTCAGGGTCACCATCACTCCTCATCCTCCTGGATCTGACAGCAGCTTTCGACACCATAAACCACACCATCCTACTCGAATGTTTCTGTAACATCATTGACTGACAGACCATGCGCTGTAGTGGTTTAAGACCTCCCAGATAGGAATGAATATATCTCGCTCGGAGGATGAGAGTCCAGGCCACTCCGTGTCACCTGTGGCATTCCCCAGGGGTCAGTCCTTGCCTCCATACTTTTCACCATTTACATGCTTCCCCTTGGTCCAGCCATCAGCAAACACGGACTTCCCTTCCACTGTTATGCTGATGACACACCACAATATATCAAAACTGCCCCCAAACCCCCTCCACAGCCGTCATCTCTTACCTCATGCCTTGAGGAAATCAAGGATGGACTCATTGGGCTTCCATGGAGAGAATAGCAGCAATACCAAATATGTGTTTAGGGAAATAAATTGTCAAAATATTGTAAAAAGATTTTTTTTTTTACCATAATACGAAGCATTTTAATTTACTAATTTTTTAAGTCAGTTTGAAGTTACACAAGTAAAGCGGTACCGGTTCTTAGCGTATTCTGTAATACCACTAGCAGCAAACATTTTATTATATTTTCAATGTTTACAAATGCAGGGCCGCCATCTTGTTTTACAAGCATGTTTCACAGCTTGTAGTTAGTTTCACTTTGAATACAGGTCAACTCCCAGATGAAATGCTTAAAATGAAAGCAAGTTCCTAAAATAATTTCTTTATTTTCGTGAAATGAAAAGGAGTGGGGGGGGGGGGGGGTTGAGTTATTATTGCAAAGTTCTGTATGTTATCGCATTATGGCTTTCAAAATTCCAACTCAAAAGATAATTTAGCATAAACGAGTTATAAATGAATGTGATGCTCGTGATCTATGCCGCTCACAGCAACAATAGGGAAATTAAATGTACCCATCTTACTGGCATAACCAACATACCCTACACAGGTGATCCAGAGAAACCAGCGGTTAACGAATGAATGAAAACACTGCGGTCATCGCCCATTTTCAAACTCAAAAAGCGTAAACTTTCAACTCAACAGACTTTACGTTGATAAAAAATAAAACCAGCAAACAGGGAAGGAGAATAAGGACCAAGGATGTCATGCCCTGATTGTTCCAGATGTAATCAGCGTCGGTCCTTGATCGTCCTGTATTCTGACTGGGAGTAGCCATCTCCAGGCAACAGACTCCTGTACTCCCGGGCAGGGTAGGGGCTGGGCTGATGCGGTAGCTAGGCTAACGGCTAACGTTAGTTGCCACATAACATAAAATTATCGATGTTCAATACGCGGAGAAGGACCAAGACATGCGAGTCCGTGCTTGATGGCCATTTTAACGCCAGCCAGCCACACTATAATCCAACCCTATACCAAATTGTTACCACCTTAGTGAAGAGAACCACATTCATCTCCCTCCCTTGTCTTCTGCCGGCATGTCTCAATGTGATGGTCTTTTAACTGATGGCACATCACAGTAGCAGACCCGCTGAATGCCGCTCAATTAGCACCAACCGATGATCCTATATCTGGTCTTCTAGGACCATGGTGCATCCGTCAAACTAACTACCATCTGTGGAAACAGGAGGACGGGGTGATGAATACAAGATTTTACTGCAAAGCTCGTTGATGCAACGACCCTCGCATCAACACGTTTAATTCCAATAACACCATCCTGCCTGTTTGGCAATCGGTTTATGAAGGAGAACACGCCTGTTATGTTAAAGCTTGGCCATGTTAAGCCATCTGACCTGCCGCGATAGACCGATGGTGACACGAGGCCGGTTGGCTGGAACAGACGGCCGTTTTCCTACCTACCTCCCGCCCGCTGACATACACTGTCACCAAGTACAGATCAACTGATACAAAATGTTCAATGACCCTCAGAGTCTTACCTCAGGCGGTGTGTCGAACCAAGTTCCGTGGAGCAGCCATCTTCGGAACCCCTATCTCCCTTCGTCCACACGAGCAGAGCCCCCTCCTCCGGGTTAGTCGTTCTTATTTTCCAGTAAACAATCCAACTCGTATACAGCGCTTATTTCTGCTATGACGCTAGTTTGTTTCGTTTCCAACACAAGTATGTTCTCTTTTCTCTGGAGCTTCGGGTGTCTCTCGACTTGGGCTTATTGCCGGCGCCGTACAGCTAGTTGTGCCCAGAGTTAGGCTGCCCACTGCCTCTACCACCGACAGCTTCTGTCTACGGACGTCATTAACTAGAGTCAATCTTTCGTCTAAAGGACACCTTGCAAGAACAGTTAGCAAGGATCTGGATCTATGACCCCGTCCGTTCTCTTATTGGTTTAAAAAGATTTTTTTTTTTTTTTTTAAAAGCTAACGCTAGCTAGCTAGCTGGTAGCTAGCTCTCTAATAAAATACTGCCATCGGAACATGGAAACAGTTCGCACACGGCAAGATGCTTGACAGCAATACTCATCCGAGGGCCAGCTTTGTAAATGCAGTCGAATAGTACTGTATAGTTTAGCGGGCACAGCTGCAGCTAGCCCTGGTCAGCCCAGTCCCGCTGATGGAAATATCGGTCAAAGGAGAGGGGCTGCATTGAGCGCGCGCCCCCGATCGCGCGCGCTCCTGAGACATTTCCCACAAAATGGCTGCCAAAACAATCCTAACACAAGCGCTTGCTTCTCAACAGCCAGTCCTGAGAACAACAGTGGTAACATTAAAAAGTTAATACCGACATACGCTAGTGTATGTTGGGATCACAGGGACCCAAAAGAAAACTTCCAATCAAACTTAGCGATTCCTGACTGAATTACACAGAGGCTGTTTGATCAGAAGACAATTGCTGCATGAAATCTTAAAATATACATTAAAATCTCTGCACTGGGGCAAGTAGTTTTACGGACTTCCTAAACATTGTGGGGAAACAAAACCCTAAATAGTTTAGCTCTTTCAATCAAATCTAAAATTAAAAAAAATAAGCAGGTATAAAATTAATAGCCACTCAACAGGACTCACATCAGGCATTTTTTTTTCTAAAGGATTTGCCTTCAATTTCTAATAAACAGTGTACACTAAAAGACATTAGTTTATCACAGCTGAACTCTTGACAAACATTCCAGAAGAATTCAGAAGGTGACTTCACAGAAGACTGTTCTACTTGTACACACCTATCTAATCTAGCCAACAGCAGCAATTTCACCAATTATAAAACTATCATTACTGCAGGCACACTGGTTTGGAGTAAAGATATAACTACATTAGTAGTTAGTGATGAAAACTGCACAAAGTGCTGCCAGAACTATTCGCCTGCCTATGCCTCATCTACAAGATATGTCAGCAACTGCTGGGGAAACAAAAATAATCCAAGTCCAGCAAATAAAGTTTTTTTTGTCAGACCTTAAATGCCTCATTCTTTACAACATTGCATGTAGACTTGGAAAAGAATGCAGATGATGATGGTTTACGTACATTTCAAATGTCATTTATGGTCTAACTCCATTACGTTTAGGTTTCAGTGTATTTGTTTGCCAAAGTATTTTATACAGTCTTATAAAAAAAATATTAGATTTTAAAAAGGTGTAAAGAGAGATGGGGCAAATTATACTTTACATCAATTTATATACAGAGTGTGTTACATAATGACAAACTTGAAGTTATAGCTGACTATCAAAAAACTGAAATTGCCTAGAAATGTCTCAACAAATGCACGTCTGTCAGGTAGACGGAGGTTGACTTAAAAGCGATTTTGTTCAGCTTGACATTGATGGTTGGTTGCCTTCTGTTCATGTTCCACACATCATTTCTTCTGTTTAGGTGGAGGTCTAAAACACACAAAACACACTCATTATAGGGTTTGCACACCAAACCAACAGCCATTATCACAGTAGCTCGACAGCAGTATTGTTCATGAGGACCCAACCGTTTAAACATTCAATAGCTTTTACATGAACAGTTCTTCTGCATAGCATATCTAGAACTAATGTTTCCTAGTTTATACAAAGTTATAGTAGCAACAACATATTTTTAATATTTAAAATCATACCAACAATTTGTTGTTTGGAGACCAGCAATATTACCTGTAGATGCCCACCACCACAGCATGGTCCCTCTCGTAGGGCTCCAGAGTGAGCTGTTCTTGTGGCTTCATGTTCTCAGCACTCATCTTCTTCACCTCAGAGGCAAAAACTGCCTCTGGAGCTGCTGTTGAGTCTATACAATTGGCCTAAAAAACAAAAAGGCTTCAACATCACAAATCTAAATAAATCAAGTTTATTTAGTATAAATCATGTCTGGACACAGGCAACATAATGTAGCAGTGTCTAAGCAGTGTTCATGGTTTATAGAGCCCATGAACACTGCTTTCCATGTCTGAAAGTGATTATGGGGGCCAACCTGCTCCCAACCACAAACACCAGAACCTCTACAACCTAGAGATAGGATGGATGTTTTGGGGTTTAACCATCTACACACAACTTCAATTGGAACGCAAAATTCTTTCACTTATCCCAACTACCTCAGTGTCTGCTTGATTTTTATTTATTTTTTTTAAATATTGGATTTCACTGAATTTCACAGTTTCCTCTTCTCTTGCCGTGTGGCTTTGTAATTACAATAGTTGAGTTTAAAGTACATTTTAGATGCCACTAATAAAATCAAGGCTTATTTCTACTGTTTTTGACAGTTATGGACAGACCTTTATTGAGATAACAAAGTGTCCTCCATTCTTCAGGAAATTGTGAGCATTCAAAGCAACAATCCTTGTCTGGTCAGGCTGGGCCACATCAGCAAAAATCACATCCACCATACCTAGAAAGAAGAGTTTACACTGAGTTACAATGTACGATTTGTTCCTTCACCTGATGCTAAGAAAAGTGAAGTAAAACTTGCCCAAGTAATCAAGAGGACATTATCACCACATGCAACAATCCAAGTAGTTTGGTTAGAATGAGCACAAATCAGAAGAGTAGTCCCCAACCAAACATTTTCCAGGTGTTACGAGTTAGACTGCTGAAAGCTTTTTCGTTTCTCTTCACACAACACTCACAGTATTGTTTTATTCTCCCTCTTTTTCCCTATGTGAAATTGAGGCCCATCACCACCTGTGTAACATGAAACAAGATTACCATTACGTTTCTACCTACCAACGAGCATCCGGTATTTGTGTGGATGCCTGGCGTCTTCAATGATCGGAATGATGTTGGTGCGTTTCTTTGCCACATTAAGAAGGTCACGACCTGATCGATGGGAGAACTCCACTGCATAGACGAGCCCCTCCTGTGACAAAAATGTGCAACAGGTACTTAAATCAAGCCGCGTTATACTCCATTTTGTGAAACTGTTTAGTGAACTGCAGGTTATAACGGTTTTTTGCAAGCATCTCTAAATCTCTTCAGTTAAGCATCATGTACAGGAGGTATAAAACTGTCACTATTAGAATATTCAGGATCATTGTTCATTTGTGGCTGGTAAATGTGATCAAAGTCCATGGTCTGGCGAACCAAAGCTGGTTAGAGCAGGTCTGAAACTTGAGTCCTTAAGGGCTTTCGTGTTATTGATTAGTCCATGTGCATAAGCAGTAGTGCTGCCGTTGTCATGGAAAAATGCACATCTAACACCACATGGCATCAACAGAACCAGTTTAAAACCTGGCTACGGTCTGTTTCAGACAGCGACTATGAAGCCTACTGCTGCTTACGCAAAAAACCCATAAGGCTGGGAACGTTGGGTGATCAGCCAGAAGTCATATTTAGAAAGTGCTGTTACTGCTCTGAGATAGACAACAGCTATCAGTTAGCTCTGCTGCTCTGGCCACAGCCCCACCTCTTAGTGGTGGTCCTCCCACATTGCCTGGGAGAGACAACAGCTCTGCCACTACCATCATCAACCTCCATGTTGTCTTAAACTTAGAAGCAACAATATGAGTGGAGTTTCTCTGGATACTCTACAGTTCAAATGGCTTGCCCCAAACCATGTGTCCCGACTAGGGATGTCAGTTATTAATTAATGAGCTAATCTTAAATTGATTGATCACATCAACCGACTAACGAGTACTTGATAAGCGACCGTTTTCCTAAAAACCCTAGTTTTCTCTTATATCAAGAGGGTCTGTTAAAAATGAGAACCAGACAGACAAAAATACAAGGTTCTGTGCCAATTCTGAAACAGCTTTATTACAAAATAAATGCATGCAGAAGAAACACTTTTCCACAACAAACCTATGAAACCAATACTTCTAGTGGTTGACGTATATTCTTTAAACCAGTGCTAAGTCCTTCCACAGATGTTTTCAGATGTAAAAACATCTGGTGTACAGTGTATCCACTTGACCGCCAAATGGCACAGCAGGCTCAGTAAAGTGGAAATAACATTTAAACAAAGCTTGCTTATAAACAAGAAATATCAGTTTTACAAACCGTGTCCCTGGTGAGGTTTTGGTTTATTTTTTTTTTAAAAAAAAGCTTATTTTTCCCCCCATTCAGTGAAGTTACTTGTAGTGGGTAGAGTTGCCATACATTTTACTCACGAGTAGCAATACTTCCCAATATTATTCAAGTAAAAGTTTAAAAAGGTACATCGCAATAACAATTAAATGTAACCAGTTTCGACATTTCTGTATGTCAAGATAAAGGTCTTAAAATCCATTCCTAATAGTCTTTAAAGGGGTGTTCAGTCTTAAATTTGAGTTGGTGACACCTGCAGGTTTTTTGCCACAGATAATACTGGGGAAGCTAGCAATACCATAAAAAGACTTAACCAACGATGAACAGTCAACAGAAATAATACAAAAGCCCATGGTAAGAGCAAGGCCCTTAAAGGGGCCTTTACAGAAACTCAGCGTTTGACCTCAGTGCCCTAAGATGTTGATATTTGAAAGGTTAAGTAAAAAACATTAGGTATGTTTACATGGACAAAAGTAATCGGAATAAATGACCCATCAGAAAAATAAAAAATAAAGCGTCATGTAAACAAGCCAATATGATCGGATCAAGCTCAACCGGAATGAAATTGTAATCCGAATGAGACGGGTGGTTTACGCCGACTGACAATCCGATCAGCGTACATGTAAACCCTTGCCAGGCTCACGTTATTTCCCAATGTGGCAAACTGACCCGAGTGCGCTTGGATGCCAACGTAAACATGACGCATTTCCGCTATCGGGGCTCCCGATACAACCCATTAGAAAAAAAAAATAAAAAGCTCGAAATCGCTGCATACTCAGTAACGTTTCTACCGTAATTAGAACATTGTACAAGTCCAGCCTGGGCACTCGGAAGACAAACATATAATGCTCCTCTGTTTACCATTTTTGTAGTTTAGCAAAGACGACAGTACTTCTTGTGTTTTAAGGGGAATTTGATAGCTGCGCATGTCAGCGCTTTTATATCCTGAATAAAGCCAGAGCATTTACATGCACATTATGATCGGATTGTGTGCCCATATAAACGGCATAATCTGATTATTTAATCCGAATACATTTTATTCCGATCGTGAAATTTTGTGCATAGCTATTAAGGAACAACTAGGAGGAACAACCATACTCACTGGTCCAACAATGTCTGAAACGTGGGACACCGTGGTGCCAGAAGCAGCCCCCAGGTACATGACCTTAGCTCCAGGTTTGATGTGGATCTGGTCAATTCCTCCTAAAATGGCAGCTGCCAGCTTGGAGCGAAAAGGATTCCAGGCTCTGTACTCGATTTTCATCTCTCCTTCCTAACAGAAATAGCAAAGAATCAGAGCGAGGGTCAATACCAAGCTGTGCAATAACATTAGACACCATTTCATCACTGAAGTTAGATTTTTACCTCAACGCTCATTCTTTTTTCGCCATACACCGATTCTCCCACCACCATGTTTTTGGTCACCAGGGCATCCTCCTTCCCCCTGCAGATAAAGACACCTAACACACACAAAGTAGTTTTGAATATTTAAGAGGACTAAATATTCTCCTAAAATGACTTGAACATATTGTACAGATTACGGTAAAAGCATTAGGCAGGTTTATATTTTATCTGTCTGACAGATTCCTGTTTGTTCACGTTAATGCAGGGGTTAATTCCTGTATCTCTCCCACCTTTCATTTTAAGAGCAATGGCGTAATCCTGGACAGCCCTCTCCATCACTTTCCACATCCATAACATCACCTGGTTAACTTACTTTCATATTTGCAGCATAAAGTTCTTCCTTCACACTTTTGCCAAACTGGTCCACAGTCCACTTACCTCTCGATTTGACAATTTCAACCCCCCCCCCCCCCCCCATGTCCCCTAGAAAACCCTCCACAAACTGCAACTAGTACAAAAGACAGTAGCTTGCATCATTACATCATCTACTTCACACCTGTACATTAAATACACCTAAATCCCTGTCACATTCAATATAAATCAAGGATTATACTATTGGCTTAGTACAAGGCCAACCACAACCCTGTCCTTTCATAAATTTCTTACTTTCATATCTAATCAAGTGATTGCGAGTTCAAATTATTTGCCATGTTATTTATCTTTTAATTATTTTATTTTGTACCATGTTTATCCATAGGACGATCTTAAGGTGGTTATAAATAAAATGTATTACAATAAAAGAACACATACAAACCACACTACTGAAATACTGAAGAAGGTATGGAACTGATTTGAAATAAGTTTTGCCTTTAACCTGTTCAAATTGAATTTTTACTAGCCATTTGCTAGCTTATCATACAAATGAAAGACTAAATGTGTAGGTTTTTTATTTTTATTCTTTTTTTTGCATTTGGCTGACAATTCCATTTTATAGTGGGCAGTACTGCTCTGGGTGCAGAGATAAGAGGCATGTTCATTTAATACTGGCAGTTTTAAAAGTGCTGCCTGATGTTCAGCAACTGACTTGATCAGGTCAACAACACACAGACACTGGTCATGTTCAGCTATAAACGCACATGTGCAAACTTTGTGGTTACACACAGTCGGCCGTGGATACAGGTGCTTCAGTTCTGTAGCTGTTTCACAGGTAAAGAGGAAATATGCTGAAGAAAACGGGCGGTATTTGGTGGCATATTATGTACATAAAAAGCACTATCATGCTAAATTAGCCTGATCTTGCATGTTACCCTTCCTGTTTTATAGAAAAATGTAATAGTGAATCACAAGGAGATTCCTGGTTGGTCGCCCGCATTAATCAGCTAAGTTACTGGAAGCGAGGGAATAAATGCTGACAAATGACGTGGCTACAGGTGGAAATACCATTCATTTGTTACTTCAAGGCTGAGCTATAGTAATTGTTGACTATCAGGAAGTTCACAAAATGCAGTTAAAAGCCTTTGGCTGATCCAAAATGATGTACCAAGTGATCTGATGAAAATTAACATGAGAGTTCATATCCGTCCCATTTTAGCTTACTTTCACTGGCTCCCTGTTAAAAATCAAGTATAGAATTTAAAATTCTCCTAAGGTATGAAGCCCATAATAATCAAGCTCCATCATATAAAAGTCTTCTAATTTTTCCTCGACCAATCACAGTAAAGCAGTGTGTTCACTTTGCTTGGTTTCACCCTGCTCTTGAATAGGGTCGGACGAACCTAGACTGGCCCTGAAAAAACAAAACAGCTCCTAAAACACTAGCAAGCGGGCAGAGTTGAGTGCAGCCATTTTGAGGTGGTGAAACTGGGCCTTTAGGATTAAACCTTACTCCTAGCCCAAAAACTGAGGACCAAAAAATGGTTTTCAGTGGTAAAATATGAAAAATGTGTTCTCACTCAGCCGCAAGTATAACTACACACATACAAATTTAAACACCAAAGAAGCAGCACATATAGACACTGAAACGTTAAAAATTAACATTCTGTTTTTACTTCTACTCAACTTCTTGTGTTTGGAGTCAACTTTGTAGAACGGACATATAAAATCAGGCAAATGATACTGAAAAATGCCCATAAACTAAAATATGACTTCCTACTGGGCATGTCCGTTTTTTTAATCCAGTTAGTTAAAGCTCATAGTGCAAAAACATTTAATGATTTAAACCCATAAAGGAGAAATCAACATATCATTTTACACTCAACTATAAAGCTGCTTGGTTAGAAATGTGAAGTTTTGGATAAAAACCTTCATGTCTGTGTGGCTCGATCAAGACCCTTTTCCCTCCTCCAAAGCCTCCTCTGCCGCCACCTCCCCTCCCTCCTCTGCCTCCTCTTCCCCTTGGGGTGCCTCTGCCACCCCCACGGCCACGGAATCCTCCACCATCTGGGGACTTAAATCCTCCACCTGAAATAAACATTAGCACTCATTAATAAAAGGTGGGCATCTTCAAAATGGACTGCAGCACTTCAGACATGCCAAGTATTATATACATACTAGCATGTCCAAACATACTAGTTTCCAGCACGGCTGTCAGACTCCACGATTCAACACCTGACTCAAGTCATTAGCAGAACTCTGTAAAACTTCCTTTACATGTTAAAAAAAAGTGACAAAAAGCACAAGGATAATGAACATCTGCCACTTCCATTCATGGTCTACATCATTATGCGTCAGTCAGCTAACAGGTCCCGGCATTTGGAAGTTTGAGTAGGGCTAACATGAACCCACCGATGCTGGAGTCACCCAAAGAGCAGAGACACCAGATGTAGGTGTCTCAGGTTCACACTGAGCAACAAATAACAATTTTGGACAAACTAGTTCAACGTGAAAGAAAACCTCTTGTCTTGAGATTTACGCTTTTTTTTCTTCAAATTCCCAAATCACAAACATTTATAAAGATCAACTTTCTTTCTTTTCTTTCCTCACCTCTTCCTCCTCCTCGCCCCCCTCGGTCACCGAAGCCACCTCTGAAGCCACCACGCCCTCCGCCTCTTCCTCCTCTGTCTCCACGAGGACTGAAACCTTTAAACAGATATTTCATTTGAAAACATCTAGGAGACAATGTGCCTTTCAGGAACTGCAACACATCACACATACTTAGGTAAAAACACATACTTCCTACTCTCAGCAGTTTGTTCGCTCCCTTTGCTTCCAGACTTTTAAGAGGACGAAAAGGAACAGCAAGCCTTGCATCGTTTCATTTATGTCTTGGGGTAATCCCAGTTTGGTCATCCAAAGATTTAAAGTTATTTGCTGTAATTTACTCATCAATTATTGTATGGAAAATGCTACAAATTGTGTTTCATAATAGGGAGGAGACAATGCAAACCTGCATCATTACTTTTGGGCAAATGAAACCCATGTTAGCAATAGCATATGGAATAGTATACAATTCTGGTGGCTATATTCCCACACTTACTAATGTTTGGGGGAAAGAAATACAGCTTTGGTTGTTGACCTTTGGTTTTTTTACTGCCACCCACTGGACTGAAGATGGGAACATGAAAAGCCAAATCCTGGGACTTTCAATGGGAAAGGGGCTCTGATAATAGATCCTAATCACATGCATCCTGAAAATCACATAGCTGGTTCTATTTCCCAAGATGAGATTTTTAAAAAGTTGGTTTTAAGCCATATCGTCCTGTCCTAGTGGACACTTAAAAAAGATTGGTGTTATATTTACAGTTGGAATATATTAACAATGACCAGTCAAACAACTTTTGTTTGTATACACACAAAACACGGCTAGATAAGTTTGTACAGGGATCTGTTTTGGGCGGTTTGCAGGCTGATGCTTTTAATTCGTTTATATCGATATCGTAATTATGTTGTATCAACCACATACAACTGCTAATAAAGAAATACATACTGATCGTTTTGGCCATATCGTCCAGCCCTTGTAGTACAAGGGCTGGACGATAGAGCAGAACTCTGTCAACGATGCTGATAGTTGAATGAATCTGATCACCTGCAAAGAAGTAAAAAAAAAATAATAATAAACTAATTATGATAAAAAAAAGCGTGTGCTTGTAGGGTCGGACAGTAATGGGGTTATTAGAGCAACAATCTATTAATCCTAACATTTAAAGTCAGAAAAATTCAAACGATTCTAGTTTGAAAAACAAGCAAACGCTTTTCATAAATTGCTTTATACCAAACATTTGAACACAGGTCCACCGAGAACACAGTTTCTAACAGATAATCCGGTTTAATGTTGGCCTTTCTCACATTGTTCGTACATTTCCACCAGGGTAGTGGAGACGGCCAGGTTTTCAAGAGATCGCCGTTGTTCTTTTTCTCTGCCCTGCTTCTGAGTCTACAGCACGTGGTCCGTGACACGAGGAGCTTTCAGCTCAGCGTTAACTCTTCAGTTTACAAACAACACTTTACAGCTTTATCCATCACAGCGTTGAACTGAGAAAGCGGTTCTAAAGCTCGTAGCCACTTACTGTCACCTGGAATACTTTTTACCATGTGTACGGAGGACGGCGACATGGGCCAGCTGCATCTCTGAACCCAAACCATACACCAAAGACACAGTGAAACAGGCCCAAAACCCCGTCATGTGTTGCTACTGTACCTGGCTTCATGTCGACTGAAGATTAGCGATGATGAAACAACAGCCTGAAAACCTTGTGTTGCACTTCTAACCCTACTCCAAAATATGTTTCAACCTCACGCAGCGGACACGTGTGAAACTACGACAAATGCAAAAACTTCTTCTTCTTCTTCTTCTTATGCTGCTGCTGCTTCTGTGGTGTGTTTTTTTGGCGGTAGAACAACTTTTAAGTGCACCACCGCCACCTACCGGAATGGAGTGTGAACCAGGAATGCCCTCGTAAATCTAACATACTTTAAAAACTCAAAACACTATATAATTGAAAACAACACAGTCCTCGGAATAAAATTCAATATTGCTTTAACTACATTTGTAATAGAACATCCCTGTAATATTGCCCTCAGAATGAATGGATTTTATTATCGTTCAGCCACAAAATGCCCCTTTTACCACTGGTTAAAAAGTGACACAAAAAATAAACAGTCATTTTCTCAGATTCTGACTCAAATTAAGCAGAGCCCTGCCCACGCTTCTTCTTCTTTTTTTTTTTAGAATATATATATATATTTTAAAAAAAAGCTTTATTGAAAACTGCAATGATACAGGATCTTGTAGGGATTTCAATTGCATACAATGTCAAATTAAGAGTGGCATCAGTAACAACAAAGATAAACCCGGCAACAAACAAAACAAAGTAAAGACAGTACTGACAACAAAGTGGGTAACAGTGACATGACAATGCAAGGCTTTTGTCCCAATGACATTTTGGAGCACAAGACAGTCCTCAGCCAGAATGAGCAGGTTGGATATTGAAGAATTTCTTTCTGACAATGAAAATAATTCCTCTGTTCATTTTCGAACCGAGCAGCAGAGGGCAAACAGTTTTTCCATTTTTACCCATTTTTTGCAACTCCTATATTACCACTTTGGTTTCTGGCACACCAATTCTTTTAGTGGCTTGCAAAAGTATTCATGCCCCTTGAACTTTTCCACATTTGTCCCATTACAACAAAAAACATTAATATATTTTATTTCAATCTTATGTGAAAGACCAAAACAAATATTGAACACCAACACAGAGTGGGTTCTGATTTTGCTCTGATCCACTTCTCATTTTCCACAAATGAGAAGTGGAAAGAAAATTATATATGATTTGAAACATTTATAACAAATAAAAAACTGAAAAGTGCAGTGTGCAAAAGCATTCAGCCCTGTTTTCTCTAAGTGCAAACAATTACCTTCAGAAGTTGCCCAATGGTTGCTAATGACTGAATAGAGTCCACTTGTGTGTAATAGAGTCTCAAAACAAATACAGCTGCTCTGTGATGGCCTCAGAAGTCGGTTAAGAGAATATTGGGGAACAAACAGCATCATGAAGTCCAAAGAACACACCAGACGGGTCAGGGATAAAGTTATGGAGAAGTTTAAAGCATGCCTATGCTATAACAAGATTTCCCAAACTTTGAACATCTTACACTTAGGATCGAGTGCTGACCCAGAGTGGCTTGTAATGGATCGCCGACCCAGAGTGTCTTCTAATTGAGCGCTCAATCAGAGTCGGTTCTAACGGATTGCTGACACAGAGTCCTTTCTAATGGAGCGCAGATCCCGTCTGGGTTCTAATGGAGTGCTGACCCAGAGTCAGTTCTAAAGGGAGGCTGACCCACACTTGGTTCTAATGGAGTGCTCACTCAGATTGGGTTCTAATGGAGCACTGACCAAGAGTGGGTTCTAATGGGATGAATACCCAGGGTTTGTTCTAATGGAGGATTGACCGAGAATGGGTTCTAATGGAGTGCTGATACAGAGTCGGTTCTAAAGGGAGTTTGAACCAGACTGGGTTCTAATGGAACACTGACCCACAGTCAGTTCTAATGGAGTGCTGACCCAGAGTCTGTTCTATTGGAGCACTGACCCAAACTGGGTTCTAATCGAATACTGACCCAAAGTTGGTTCTAATCGGAGGCTGACACAGAGTGGGTTCTAATTCAGCGCTCACCCAGAGTCAGTTCCAATGGAGTGTTACCCCAGACTGGGTTTGAATGGAGCACTGACCCAAAGTCCGTTCTAATGGAGCGCTGACCCAGATTGGGTTCTAATTGAACACCAACCCAGAGTGGGTTCTAATGGTGCTCTGATCCAGAGTTAGTTCTAATGGAGTGTTGCCCCAGACTGGGTTTGAATGGAGCACTGACCCAGAGTCGGTTCTAATGGAGCGCTGACCCAGAGTGGGTTCTAATTGAACACCAACACAGAGTGGGTTCTGATTTTGCTTTGACCCACAGTCAGTTCTAATGGAGTGTTGCCCCAGACTGGGTTTGAATGTAGCACTGACCCAGAGTCGGTTCTAAAGGGATGCTGACGCGAGGTGTGTTCTAATGTCTCGCTGACCTAGAGTGGGTTCTAATGGAGTGCTGATCCAGAGTCGGTTCTAAAGGGTGGCTGAACCAGACTGCGTTCTAATGGAGAGTTGACCCAGAGTCGGTTCTAATTAGAGGCTGACCCACACTTGGTTCTAATGGAGCACTGACCCAGAGTGGCTTCTGACTGAGCGCTAACCCAGAGTCGGTTCTAATGGAGCTTTGACCCAGAGTCAGTTCTAATGGAGCGCTGCCCCAGACTGTCATGATTCAGTTTTGGTCTGGCCTTTTGCCCTGTTGTTTTTCGGGTCCTTCTCCTCTCACTCAGCTCACCCTCTTCTGCCTCAGCAGTCAGTCACACCTGTTAGGCACTAATCAGTCAGAACTCACTCCATCTGCCAGCCTCCCTACAAAAGCCTCCCTCTGTCTTGCCTTCCCCGCCGGTTCGTCATCAGTCTCTACTCACTCCATGTCTGTAATATTCTGTCTTGGTTCCTGTTTATGATTTGGTTAAAGTTAGCTTTTCCCTGCTTTTTGGTTTATTTGTGTTTTAGGTTCTGTCATAGTTGGAGTTCCGTCTTAGTTTTGGTTTGTGTCTTAGTGTGAGTTTTGAGGTTTCTTTACAGTTATTGTTTTAAGCTTGGTTTCTGATCTGGTCTTGTTTTGAGCCTCAGCACTGATGTCTGGTCTAATTAGGCGCCCGCCTATGCACTGAAAATGCATGGCGGAGGCCTTATGCTATGCACCTAATAAGGGTTTCTTTATTATTATTTTTATTAGGCGCCCGCCTATGCATTAAAAATGCATGGCAGAGGCCTTATGCTATGCACCTAATAAGGGTTTCTTTAATATTATTAGGCGCCCGCGACTGCCTATGCATTGAAAATCCATGGCGGAGGCCTTATGCTATGCACCTAATAAGGGTTTCTTTATTAGGCGCCCGCCTATGCATTGAAAATGCATGGCAGAGGCCTTATACTATGCACCTAATAAGGGTTTCTTTATTCTTATTACTTATTATTTTTCCGTCACTGTTAATACAGGCCGAACCGTAGGGTCTACCCCACATACTATATATCGAAACGTTCATCTCGTCGCCGCGAAGCGGGCTTTTTGTACTTGACACCATTTCCAGTTTACTTTGGAACAAAATTCGCAAAAAAACACAGAAAAATGGCCATTTTCAATGCTCTACTGTGTCATCATGCTTTCACCTACGAACACCGTTTAACTTCCAGTTTGTAGATATTTCTTTGAACTATTCAGAAGGGAAAAGGGTATGTGAATATATTTTATCGTTTTCTCATCACGCCATTTCAAGTTACCATGGTGATAAAATTATCCAAAAAACACCAAACAACGTCAGCCTACTCACTCAATTTTCACTCTACGTACACCAATTATACATCAAAACGTAGGTATTTTGGTCTGGATTCAGGGAATGTAACCCTCATTGGTGTAGGACTTATAGATTTGTCGCAAATCACCTCAGACCGGCAACAACCCCAAAGACAAAATTATCCAAAAAACCCCGAACAACTTCAGCCTTCTTGCTCAATTTTCACTGTACGTACACAAATTATACATCAAAACGTAGGTCTTTATGTCTGGATTCAGGAAATGTAACCCTCAGTGTAGGACTTATAGATTTTTTGCAAATCACCTCAGACCGGCAACAACCCCAAAGACAAAATTATTCAAAATACACAGAACAACTTCAGCCTACTCGCTCAATTTTCACTCTACAAACACAAATTATACATCAAAACGTAGGCCTTTTTGTCTGGATTCAGGAAATGTAACCATCAATGGTGTCGGATTTATTGATTTTTTGCAAATCACCTCAGGTCGGCAACAATCCCAAACCCTCCCCATTCATTTCCTATGGAGAGGTTTTGAAAAAGCCATCTGCAAATCCAAAAGACACATGTTTTCATGATTTTTTTACAACTCTATTCAAATATTTCCTGCAAAAACCCATAGATTGTCTTGTTCCTCAATCTGTTACGACATAAACATAGAAGAAATTACGTCTCTACCATTTACGGTTCCCGAAAGATCTAGCGCTGTTCAAGGCAAAGTATTCCATTCTAATCCAATGACATACACTCATCACGCAGACAGACTCATCTGTCTGCATGCTGCAGACAGCCAGCCAGGGTCGGTCCCAGGCAGAAGTAAAATAAGGGGCCGCTTGGGCCCACTGTTGCAAAGGGGGGCCCCCAAATTTTTTATTTTTTTTATTTTTACAAGTAACAATTAAATAACTTCAGGTATACGCACCACCAGGCGGGCGCCTTCTTCAATTTCTTCAGACATTGAACATTTCTAGTTAGGCGCCCGCCTATGCATTGAAAATGCATGGCGGAGGCCTAGTACTATGCACCTAATATGGGTTTCTTTAAAATTATTATTCCTTATTTTTCTTCCGTCACCGTTAATACAGGCCGAACCGCAGGGTCTACCCCCACATACTATATATCAAAACGTTCATCTCGACAACGCGAAGCGGGCTTTTTGTACGCAAAGCGGGCTTCTTGTACTTGACACCATTTCGACTTACGGTTGGAACAGAATTTGCAAAAAAACACAGAAAAATGGCCATTTTCAATGCTCTTCTGTGTCGTCATGCTTTCACCTACGAACATCATTTAACTTCCAGTTTGTAGATATATCTTTGAACTATTCAGAAGTGAAAATGGAATGTGGATATCTTTTATCGTTTCCTCATCATGCCATTTCCAGTTACCATGGTGACAAAATTATGCAAAAAACACATAACTTTAGCCTACTCGCTCAATTTTCACTCTATGTGCACAAAGATGTAGGTCTTTTTGTCTGGATTCAGAAAAATTTAACCTTCATTGGTGTAGGACTTATAGATTTTTTTTATCACGCCATTTTCACCTACCCTGGTGACAAAATTATCTAAAAACAACAAACAACTTTAGCATACTCACTCAGTTTTCACTCTACATGTACAAGTTATACATCAAAACGTAGGTATTTCTGTCTGGATTTTGCAGCTGTGCAGACACAAAGTTTGCTAAACAAGTTTGCTAAACAACAAACGGTTTAGGAGCTCTTAAACACAGTTGACCTCTCCATAATTCAGGGCTGTGTATACTGCTGTTCTTTGGTACAGTCGTTAAATGTTTGACTCCCAGTCAAGAGGTTGTGGAATCCAAACCTGCTCTGGCAATTTTAGATTATTACATTTTTACCCAACATTTAATTTTCCTTTGGGTTAAAAAAAGTATTATTTTTACAATTATTTTCTGTTTAAATATCCAGTCATATTCAATGAATTAGAACATCTATTTAAATGTTTTTTAGTCTGGAAATGACATGTACCTTTTGAAATTATCCTTAATGCAGGTACCAAACTTGTCCTTAAACCACAATAATTGTATTTATTTTACTACTATAATGTACTATTTTAACTTAAAATCTTATTTTTATTAGTTGGGATGGCTGCCAGCACAACACTGCATTATGTCCTCATGACAGAAATCAAGGCTAGAAAATAAGTTATCTGCAGGGGTTGGACAATGAAACTGAAACACCTGGTTTTAGACCACAATCACAATCATATGGTGTAGGGCAGGGGTGTCAAACGCGGTGGTCAAATGCATTATCATCATTCAACAATGATTACTGAAAAAAACGTACTTTGTTCAATTGAAAACCTGCAGTTCCTATATTGTCCACGAGTGGCGCTGTGTATTATTCAGAGCCGACAACTAGCAGTTCCGGGTCAGAGGGGAACTCCTCCATCTTGTTTGCTACTAGTTCTAGTAAGAGCTAGTGCTGCCGTTTTTCCTAAGTTACTGAAGGATACTTCCGGTAAGATGGCGCTGTGAGCAGCAACGTTTTTTCGGAGCTCTTAGTTCGGTCCCTCAAAAGTAAGTAAAAAACGCAGTTTAGTGTGAAGTCTGCCGAAAAAAAAGAAGAATATAAATCCGGAGTCCTTGCTGGATGTGAAAACCGGGTTACTCGTTACTGTTTATGGCCGAATCAGATCATAACTACACACTAGCAAGAAAAGAGAAGCTCGACATGAACAAGCGTGGTGCGCCAACATCCACTCCTGACAAGATGGCAGCTACAAAGAAAAATAAAGCCGCAGAAGACAGACAACTGCAGGAAGAAGTTGCTACCAACAGCAAGATTTTAGAAGCTGTTAATAAGTTGGCAGACAGATTCGACATACAAGAAAGAAAAATGGAAGAACTTAATAAAAAAATGGAGGAAAATTCTAGTCAGATGGCTTTTCTGCGTGAAGAAGTAGCTGATTCCCAGAAACGAACGGCTGAGCTCGAAAAACAAGTTGACATGCTGAAGGAAGAAGTGAAAGCAGTCAAGTTGAGATGTGAGGAACAAGAAAGATATAAAAGAAGATGGAATCTTCGAGTGAAAGGATTGAGAGAAAAAGAAAATGAAGATACCAGAGCAGTGGTAATCTCACTTCTCTCCAGGATTGCTCCAGGAGTGGCTTGGAATGTGGATGACATGGTGGACTCCGTCCACCGTCTGGGGAAAAAAGAGCGAAATCACTCAAGGCAAGTGATCATCCAGTTTGTGAAAAAAGAATGTAGAAATCAGATATGGAGGCTCTCCAAAGACTGTGATGTGTGCAAACAGGCCGGTATCAGATTTGCTGAAGATTTAACGAAGGAGGACAAAGCTGCTAGAGAGAAGCTGTGGCCAAAAATCAAGGAGGCGCGGGACCAGAAGAAAAGAGCCTACTTTCGGGGACCGCTCGGCTTTATTGAGGATGTGCAAATATTTGCTTAGAATGTCTCAAGATACCAGCAGGAGAATTTCACAAAGACTACGCACGAAAAGTTTAATAAGAGGGTCCAATATATATTTTCTATTTTCCTTTCTCTAGGTTTCTAGACTTTTATCAAGGCAAGTTACACTAGCCTATTTATATTGAACTGTTCGATTAAGTTCTATGAACAATTTCAGTTATAAATGTTCATTTGTTTCATTAAACACAAGGGGACTCAAGGATAACACCAAAAGAAAAGCTATCTTTTTATTTTGCAAAGGACTAAAGGCACAATGTGTTTTTCTACAAGAAACTCATTCCAGTGAAGAAGACACAGCTTTTTGGAGAAATCAATGGGGGGACACAATCTTATTCAGCCATGGAACTAACAAATCTGCAGGTGTGGCCATTTGCATGAACAACTGCCCAGGAAATGTTTTGGAAACTAAAAAAGACTCAGAAGGTCACTGGATTGCTGCGGTATTGAATATTGATGGTCTTCCATTTATTCTACTAAATGTTTATGGATATAGTGGAGAAGCTAAAAACAAACTATTATTAGAAAGAATTTCTGAGGTTATTAAGAATCTTAAATTAAAATATACAACGGATTGTATTTTAATAGGAGGTGATTACAATTGTGTTCCTGATGAATGGTATGATAGATTCCCTACAAAATATCTCGACCACAAATTTAATCAAACAATTACAAAATTTTGCAAAAACAATTCTCTTATTGATATTTGGAGACAGTTTAACCCCACGCTAAAACAGTTTTTATGGTTTAAGCCTAATGGCTCTTGTATGTCAAGAATTGATTTCTGGTTAGTAACTCAGGAAATTTTAAACTATACCTCACAGACTAGTATTTCTGCTGCCCCAGCAACTGACCATTCAGTTGTCAGTATCACTCTAGTGTCTAAAAAAGATATTACATGCAGACAAAAATATTGGAAATTTAATGCAAATTTATTAAAAGATGATCAGTACTGTAATATGGTTAAAAAGATTTTATCTGATGTTAAAACAAATAAAGAAATTACCAGCAAAGGAAATAAATGGGAATTTTTTAAATACAAACTGAGAGAATATTCTATTAATTATGGTAAAGAAAAAAGTAAGAAACAAAAAGAACAGGAAAGAAAATTGAGCCAAGATATTAATAACTGCTGCAAAAACTCCTTGTCAACAGAAGCGGAAAAAAAGAAATATATCGAATTACAATCAAAATTGGATGAATTCTATCAAAACAGAGCACGTGGTGCATTTATTCGATCAAAAGCCAAATGGATTGAAGAAGGAGAAAAAAATAGTTCATATTTTAGTAGATTAGAAAAAACCCGACAAAAGAAAAATATAATTACGTCTCTAAATATTGGAAATAGATTTGTAACAACATCAAAAGAAATATCTTACGAAATATTCACATACTATCAGAATCTATACTCTTCAGAATTTTCAGTTACTCATTCTGACAACTTCTTTAAAACAGTCAAACCATTTATTAAACAGATAGATTTGGATTTTAAAAAGACTTGTGATACTGATTTAAAAATAGAGGAACTAGATGCAGTGGTAAAGAAAATGGCTTTGGGTAAATCACCAGGACAAGATGGTTTAACTACAAATTTTTATCAGTTCTTCTGGTTGGATATAAGAGAATTACTGTATGAAGTACTGAATGAATGCATACAAAACAACACATTATTAACTACAATGAAGCAAGGCTTGATTATATTAATACCTAAACCAAACAAAGACAAAACAATTATTGAAAACCTAAGACCAATTACTTTATTAAATATAGATTATAAGATTCTTACACATGTCCTGGCTAATAGACTTAAAAGTGGAATAAACACAATCATCAGTGAAAATCAATCTGGCTTCCTACAAGGTCGATTAATACACAATAACATCCGCCTAGTTTTGGATCTGATGGATTACAAACATTTTATAGAAGATGAAGGTATCATTTTGTTCTTAGATTTCCTTAAAGCCTTTGATAAAATAGAACACCCTTTCATTTTACAGTCGTTACAACAATTTGGCTTTGGGAAAAAATTTATAAACATTGTTTCTACATTATATAAAGATATAACAAGCTCGGTTCTACTTCAGTCAGGAACTACAAAGAGATTTGATGTAAAAAGAGGTATACGACAAGGTGATCCGATTAGCCCGCTACTTTTCATAATAGGAACAGAATTATTAGCATTATACATTAAAAATAACAGCAAGATAAGTCCACTAAATTTCCTCGGTACAAAAATTGTTATCACACAGTTAGCAGATGATACAGCATTGTTTTTAAAAAATGCTGACCAAATACCTGAGGGTTTAGAAGCAGTTTCGTTCTTCTCAAAAGCTTCAGGCTTAAAGCTTAACATGGAAAAATGTGAAATTTTAACTATTCAAAATAATCAATCCACTTTAATTCATAATATCAAAGCAAAAAATGAAGTAAAAATATTTAGGTTTAGTGATTAACAAGGACCACACTGAAAATGAAAAAATAAATATTCAACCCATCCTACAAAAAAATCAACAAATATTTAACAGCTGGCTCCAAAGGAACATTTCAATTTTTGGTAGAATATTGTTGACAAAAATGGAAGGAATAGCCAGATTAGTTTATCCGGCATATTCCTTAAATATATCAAATTCTACAATAAAAAAAATTAATCAAATTCATTACAATTTCATTTGGAATAATAGACAACATCTGATCAGAAAGAACGACATAGTAAAATCTGTTGAAAAAGGAGGATTAAACATTATTGATTTTGAAGTAATGAATGCCGTAATAAAATTAAAATGGCTGCAGACTTTTATTAAGAATGAAAAAAGTTTATGGTTTAGTTTCCCATCACAACTATTTCAAAAAATTGGTGGAATAAAATTTCTCTTAAAATGTGACTTTGATCCTGCAAAATTACCAATTAAATTATCAGACTACCACACACAAGTTCTTAAGTATTGGAAAATGCTATACAAGCACAACTTTACACCACATAATATGATTATTTGGAACAACAAATATATTCTATATAAGAGAAAATCTCTATACTACAAGGACTGGGATGAAAAAGGAATTTGGGCCATAGTACATCTAATGGATACAAGAGGTAATATTCTAGATTACACAGAATTTAAAAGAAAATATCATTTAGATTGCCCACAGAGACAGTTTCTATCTGTGATCAAGGCAATTCCAGCAACCATGATAAACTTGGTCAAAGGAATGATTCAATATTCTGATGTAACTCCGATCTTTCCCTCTCTTCTTATAGGTAAATACGATTTCACAGATCTCAAATTCAGTAACAAAATGATGAGAGAACATATAAATAACGAAATTTTCCCTCTCCCAGTTAAAAAGAATTTATCTTTAAACGAATTTTCAGAGATGGATGTGATTAAGATTAGAACCAGATTTTTCTCATTTCCTGTGTTACCCAAGATGAAAGAAGTTCATTTTAAAACTATAAATAATATTTATCCCTGTGCAGAGTTCCTAAGCTTAAGATTTAAATTTGATGTTGATGTATGTAATTTTTGTCAGAAAGATTTGGAAACACAAGAACATCTTTTTTACAGTTGTTGTGTGGTTAAGTCTTTGTGGGACAAGATTCATGATTGGTTATCAACGAAAAATGTGATTCCTAATTTTGAATATAAAGGAGTTAAATTTGGCATTACTTTTCAAGATAAAAGGGTAGAATTTCTGTGTAATACTATATTCATTATTGGAAAATTCTTTATTCACAAATGCAAATTTTTTAAAATTTCTCCAAATTTTCAAGCATTCCAAAATGATTTAAAGAATTTGTATGCTTCAATCAAATTACTGGAAAGTAACAAAGCCTTAAAGTTTTCAGATTTGATAACAGTATACTTTAGCTAAACCCCTGTGTTATTTGTTTTATTTTCTTTTTACTTTTGATTTAACTTTAATGAGACTTTAAGTTTATTTTATTTTTTTGTCTTTCAAAAAAAAATCTGTTATGGCTGCCATATGTTTAATTGTACTTATCTGATATTTTGGAAATTGTATTTTGGATTTGCTTAAATAAAAAAAAAAAAAAAAAAAAAAAAAAAAAAAAAAAAAAAAAGTTACTGAAGGATATTGTTGAATCAAGTCCAATTAACCCAGACGAAGGATTCCATTGGGTGTTTTCCTTGCAACTACGCGACGGTGAGTCGTTTATTTAATGTCGGTTTTATATTATGGTAGAAATGCGGTGGCTAGGCTACACGCCACTGAGCTATATGCTACACGTATTGGCATTTTAGAAATGGTCTTATAGCTGAAAAGATCATTCTACTTTTGTTGATTTTGTGGCCGAATAGAAGATATGTTCTCAAAGCGTTAAATAAGCCCTTTGATTTTTCTAAATTTTGTCTTTTAAGGATAATTTTAAGTTACTTTTCATTAAATTTGTCAATGGCCTATGGAAGTCTGGAAGGATGGCAGTTCAACCCTAACAGCAGCACTGAGCTTCAGATGTGGAACATTGATTTTAAATAATTTCTTAATATTTTATCTGTTTGATGTATTTTGTCATGTAGGACAGTGTGTTTAAGTCCCAAAAACTGTGAATAAATGTTTTTCGACATCTTACAATCTCTGTGACCAGTTCCTATGCATAATGCACTTAAATAAACGTTTAACTGAGTAAAAGTATTGTTAAAATTGCAAATACTTTTCTTAAACTCTGAGGTTATTCATAATGTTGTGTAAAAGGGAAATTTGTTTATTATAAAAAACAACAAGTCCACTTTTATTAGTTCTATTTAATCTTGCAATGAGTTTACATGTGTGCCCCCCCTGAGATCAGATTAAGCTGAATGCGGCTCCTAGACCAAAATGAGTTTGACACCCCTGGTATAGGGCCTTCTTTTGCGGCCAATACAGAGTCAATTCGTCTTGGGAATGACATATACAAGTCCTGCACAGTGGTCAGAGGTATTTTAAACCATTCTTCTTGCAGGATAGTGGCCAGGTCACGACGTGATGCTGGTGGAGGAGAATGTTTCCTGGCTCGCTCCTCCAAAACACCCCAAAGTGGCTCAATACTATTTAGATCTGTTGACTGTGCAGGCCATGGGAGATGTTCAACTTCACTTTCATGTTCATCAAACCAATCTTTCACCAATCTTGCTGTGTGTATTGGTGCATTGTCATCCTGATACACGGCACCTCCTTCAGGATACAATGTTTAAACCATTGGATGCACATGGTCCTCCAGAATGGTTCGGTAGTCCTTGGCAGTGACGCGCCCATCTAGCACAAGTATGGGGCCAAGGGAATGCCATGACATGGCAACCCAAACCATCACCGATCCACCCCCATGCTTCGCTCTGGGCATGCAACAGTCTGAGTGGTATGCTTCTTTGGGGCTTCTCCACACCGTAACTCTCCAGGATGTGGGGAAAACAGTAAAGGTGGACACATCAGAGAACAATACATGTTTCACATTGTCCACAGCCCAAGATTTGCACCATTGAAACCGACGTTTGACATTGGCACGAGTGACCAAAGGTTTGGCTATAGCAGCCCGGCCGTGTATATTGACCCTGTGGGGCTCCCGACGGACAGTTTTGGTGGAAACAGGAGAGTTGAGGTGCACATTTAATTCAGCCGTGATTTGGGCAGCCGTGGTTTAATGTTTTTTGGATACAATCCGGGTTAGCACCAGAACATCCCTTTCAGACAGCTTCCTCGTGCGCCCACAGTTAATCTTGTTGGATGTGGTTCATCCTTCTTGGTGGTATGCTCACATTAAACTGGACACCGTGGCTCTTGATACATCACAAACACTTGCTGTCTTGGTCATAGATGCAAGGCAGGGCAAGGGAAATTTATTTATATAGCACAATTCAGTACAGAGACAATACAAAGTGCTTTACATGATTAAAATATAGCAAAATAAATGCAAGTAGGAATAAAATGTAGATAGAAAATAGAATAAAAGCAAGTAGAGATGGAATGTAGAAACAAAGAAGAACATTAAAAACAGTAAAACAGTTTAACTAGAACAGTCAAAGGCAATTTTAAACAAATGTGTTTTTAATCTTGATTTAAAAGAACTCAGGCTTTCCGCACTTTTACAGTTTTCTGGACGTTTGTTTCAGATAAGCGGAGCATAGGAACTAAATGCTGCTTCTCCTTGTTTAGTTCTGGTTCTAGGTATGCAGAGTAGGCTGGAGCCAGAAGACCTTAGTGGTCTGGGAAGTTGATACACTGATAACAAGTCTGTAATGTATTTAGGTGCTAAGCCATTCAGGGATTTATAGACTAACAGAAGTATTTTAAAGTCTATTCTCAGAGATACAGGGAGCCAGTGAATGGGACTTTAGAACTGGGGTGATGTGCTCTACTTTCTTGGTCTTAGTGAGGACGTGGGCAGCAGCGTTCTGGATCAGCTCCAGCTGTCTGATCCAGCAGACCTGTGAAAACACCGTTGCAGTAATCAATTCTACTAAATATAAACGTATGGATTCGTTTTTCCAGATCCTTTTGAGACATTAGTCCTTTAATCCTGGAAATGTTCCTCAGGTGATAGAAAGCCAACCTTGTAACTTTATGTAAATGCTTTTGGAGGTTCAGGTCTGAGTCCATCACTACACCCAGGTTTCGGGCCTGATCAGTGGTTTCTAGCTGAAGCGACTGAAGCTGTGTGCTAACTTTTGATCTCTCCTCTATTGGTCCAAATATTATTACTTCAGTTTTGTTTTTATTGAATTGAAGAAAGTTTTGACACATCCAGCAAGATATGCACCAACAATTTGTCCTCCTTTAATTTGTCCTCCTTTGAACTCACCCATAATGTTGTGTGCATTGCAATATTTTGAGCAAAACTGTGCTCTTACCCTGCTAATTGGACCTTCACACTCTGCTCTTATTGGTTCAATGTGCAATTAATGAAGATTGGCCACCAGGCTGGTCCAATTTAGCCATGAAACCTCCCACACTAAAATGAGAGGTGTTTCAGTTTCATTGTCCAACCCCTGTATATAGTGTCTCTGCACTTACTGAATTGAGTTACTGAAATAATTGTCTATACTTTTATTAATTAAGATTTAATTCTAGTGTTTATGTAAGGCAGAGGTTACAAATGTAAACGTTACAACCTTTTGTTTGGACCGTTTTTGCCTTTCCTTCTTTCTATTAAAAACAGCTCTAAGAAAAGAGGTGGAAACAACGCCCCCAAAATGACGCTTGTGGCCAAAAAGTGTATTACGTCAGTAGTGGTTTAGGACTACCGTAGCAAATGAATGGGAAACATTGACTGTCGGCTGTCGCCAATTAGCTCATTAGCCATTCAGATGGCTAATGATCAAAATACGCAGTTTTTTGATCATTAGATCAAAATACGCAGTTTGCAGCTCTGCAGACGCAAAGTTTTCCTGGTCGGCAGGTTTTGATGAAGACAAATCCTTTTCACTCAGAAGGTTTGATTTAAAATCCCCAAGCAATGAGAGCCTACGACCAAGGAACTCGGAAGCTTTGTCTTTAACGGTTATGCCCACCACCAGGCGGGCGCCTTCTTCAACTTCTTCAGAAGTTGAACGATTCTAGTTAGTACTTATTATTCAATTCCAACTTCGGCATCCTCCTCTGTGTTTTTAGCTCTAAAAAGAACGTTTATTCCTCTGTGAAGAATAAATGTTAAAATGCATCCATACTTATTTCAAGATGTGGGTCATGTTGTTGGGGGTTGTTGGATCAAACCGAGTTTGGATCACCTGTTAACATCAACTCTGGCAACCAATGGGCAAAATGTGGCTAGAATTTACCTACATTTCAGGCTCTAATATAAGTTTTTACTTTCCCCTTTTTTTAAGCGCCTGGGCTGTGACAACATGCTAGAGTCTCCTCAGCAGGAAGACCCCTGCCTGCAATGTGGGGGCAATGGCCAGTCCTGCTACCTCGTCAAGAACACCTTCACTGTGCGCGACCTGCTAGCTGGTATGATGTCGGGACTACTTATGTTAACACAGACCAAATTTGCTTCTTGCATCAACAATTGTGGCAAAATTGTTGATGCAATTTTGCCACAATTGCTCTTGACTTTGAGCACTTTGTTGCTCAAAGTCAAGGATTACTGAACCGAACTCTTAATCTGATTAGCTCCTAATACCCTATGTTATCCTCTTCCACCATACAGTGAGGGTCCTTCAGTTTTACCTTTGCTTCCATACAATGCCTTGCAAAAGGCACACCCCTTGAACTTTTTTCCCATTCTATAATGTTAAAATGTATTTTAGTGGGATTGTGCTATACAAGGTGGTGCATAATTGTTAAAAAGATTTTCTTTTTTCAAATAAAAAGCTGAAATCAGCATCTTCAGATAAAAGTAACCCCTCACTGCCACCACCATGTGTTACAGCGGAATTGCGTGTTTAGGCCCATTTGCATATTTTTCTGCTATATGTTGTGTTTTGCATGTAGGCAAAAAAGTGGAATATTAGGCTTATTTACAACTTATAGCACCTCCTTCCACATGTTTGCTGTGGCACCTACTGAAATGTAACTATCTGAAATAGGACTTGCAAAGACTTTCTTTCAAAAATAGCTTTGTGTTTGCTCCTAGTCTATAAAGCCCAGGTTTGTTGATTGCGAGGCGAATAGTTGCCCTGTCAACAAATACTTCCACCTGAGTTCTGAGTCACTGCATGTCCTCCAGAGTTACCACAGGGGTTGCACCCAGTGGCAGGATTCAACACCCACACTTTTTCCACAGTTTTAAACAGTCAGTGCTCCACTCAGTGTCTATGGACCCGCTGTCGCTCGTTGAATCGCGACGTCAGCTTTGAGTCACACCAGCTGATGATTGGCCTCTGCCTTTCTTTTGGTGTTTGTTCAGCGCTGAGGAGAACTAGCTTGGTTGGTGGTTCGTAGAGGTGTCTTGCCAAGGTGCTTATCCCCAATGGAATCTGGTTCCTCTGCGTCGGGAGAGTCCACTCTTTAAACCAGTGCATATTCACCTTAAAGGGCTTATGTAAAGCCTAAATATTGTTTTTGTGGACTGGCTAGCGTAAGTAAGTACAGTTTATCAGTCTCCCAGTCCTGTCACCCAGACCCAGGGGGCCATTAAATTTATCCTATTTGCCAAATAGTTTCTGTAAGATGCATAAAAGAAAAATGCAGAGGAAAAACTAAAATCCTTTTTTAAGATGAAGCTTAAATGAAGTTGAAAGCAGATAATGGAAAAATATTGAAGTAAAATCATGAACTATTTCACTTAGATACTGTTTTGTATTCATGCCCTGGTATTACTTTAGTTCAAACCTAGTCCCTTATCTGTGCAGCCTGCTTGGTAGCATATCAGGTGTGTGTGTGTCATGGGTGAAACTGTATTTCTATCCAAGGTAGACATGTGTCAGGGGTTCATGGTAGCCCTATACAAAATTACAAATTTCCTTTTTAGGCTTTAATGAGGGCTTATGTAAAGATTTGGCCAAAGAGTGAAAGACAGAAAGGAAGAGGCAGAACTGGATGGCGGGGTGGAAGGACAGAGAGAGGAAGAGGTCAGAGATGAATTAGCTGAGGGTCAGAAAACTCAGATAAAGCTGTTACTAACAGCAGTGCAGTAAGCCCAATCAACCAGATCCAAAATACATTGTGAAATTTATTGTAAGGCAGTCCTTACCCATTCACTGAACAATGCTCAGAGAGAAGTTCAAAGTTTGGTTCATTGTTTTATACCTTAACTGCGCTTCCTTGGCCTTCCAATGTTCTCTAATGTTCTCTTACAAACCTCTGATGCTGTCAGCTGGATTTATAGTGAGATTAAATCAATGCATGTTGACTCTGTTACCTAATAAGGTTACTACTGCAGATTATATATGCATTATATGTGGCGGTATCCCTGTAAATGGGGCTGAAAACAGGTGCAAAACACACTTTACAAAATTTTGTATGTATAGTTCTTAATAAATATACATAATATTTAGAGGTTGTAAAAAGTTCAAGGGGAATGAGAACTTTCACAAAGCTTTGCAGCAGATGAGATTTGGGGAGAAAGGTCACCTTTCCTATTCTGATCTTCATCATAAATTATTTTCAACGTGGCTGTATCTGTGTTTTCCTCCCAGGCTACAACCAGATGTTCATCATCCCAGTCGGAGTGACAACCATCAGCATCAGAGAGACGTCGGCGACACGGAACTATCTTGGTAGGTTTGTGCTGACAGTTTGGGAAACAAGGGAGACGGTAGCCGTAAGTTTACATTAAACAGTTTTACAACACTATGAAGTTCATTGAAACCTTTCCAGCTACGCACGATCAGCCATCAAGAACCTGCGTGGCGAATACTACCTCAATGGCCATTGGGTAATTGAGTTTTCTAGGGCAACACCCATTGCTGGGACCATGCTCTACTACCAACGAGGTGCTGAGGGTGAAAGCGTACCTGAAACCATCATTGGCCGCGGTCCTACGACTGAACCACTTGTTGTTGAGGTGATTTTAATGCCTTTCATTTGCCATACATTTTGTAAGGCTGACTGATCAGTGGTTTGATCCCTCTTTATGTGCTATTCCAACTTCTCAGCTGATCAGCCAAGAGCCTAACCAGGGCATTGAGTATGAATATTACCTCCCACATGGACGTTCCAGGGAGGGCTACTATTGGAGCTTTGGATCATGGTCTTCTTGCAGCAGAGAATGTGGATCAGGTCAGACAGGAAGCACAACTTGGTTGTTTGCTTTTCTGATTCCCAAGTACTGACTCTGAAAAGAAACCATTCATTCCTCTGCCTCTCCATCAGGCTATCAGTCTCGCTTGGTCTTCTGCACGATTGACAATGAAGCCTATCCGGACTATCTCTGCGCTTCTCTGCTAAGGCCACAGTCAAACCGTACATGCAACCCTCATCCATGCCCACAAACCCAAAGGTTAGTTATTATTTTAGGTTGAATGAAAATTATGTCAGATGTGGGAACATTTTGGCAGCAGGCCCCAGCTGAGTTGTCACCCAGATTTCCTTTTTGTTTCAACTAATAATGTCCAACACAGCTTTTTGACTGCCTTTTTATGACTGTCTGAAAGGATGGCATACCTGTATCCACCACAGTTGTGGAGATCCTTCATGAGACTCAGAGTACTCAGGTAACTCAGGGTCTGTAGTCGTTGTGAAATTCAAACTGACTGCAAACACAAGGGGGAGATGAAACAGCTCCTTTTTAGCAGTCCTATTAGTTAATTAACATTTTTGCAATAAATTGGAGATAAGGAAAACAGGCTAGTATTTGGCTAAAGACCTACAAAAGACACTGATTTAGCCAAAGCAGATTTGTAAATCTATTGTAAATCTATGAAATCTCCATCCAGAATCATAGCATCTTCCCCTTAAAATGTGTTTGTATGTAGTACAAAGCTTAGTCCTGCACGTAGAATAAGAACTAAAGTATGTGGCAACTGTCCTGCTCAGAGATCACCTTTCAGATTAGATTTGTTTACCATGTCTCTTGAGGAATAACATGCACCTTTTTCCTTCTTAACCCCCCAGCCTGCAGCCTCTGTACATGATGTCTGAGCTGGATTGATTGCTTTAATAAATCGTGGAATTTTTTGTCCATGTCCATTAACATAGCAGAGCATTGTGAACTGTTCATAGGTATGACATAGCTTGTCATAAAGTGTAACCGTTTTTGTACATCTGATTAGAACAGAGCAGCAGCACACAGCTGGAGCTCCACACTTTAACAAACTAATTTGTTGTAAATTTGGTGACTCAGCCACGGGTCAAATATGGATGGATCCATCCCTGAGATAAGTTAATGCATGATTAGTTTATTTTCCCAAAAAAATCAGTTAAAGTGATTAATTTTTTACTTTAAGGCTACCAAACTGTAGTTTGATGCTAATAACCCATAACCTAGATTATTAACAAGTAACATGTAGATCCAAAAAGTTATGCTTCCATGTTTTGAAATCAACAAAGTACTTTTTGTTGATTTTCCAAATGACAAGGTATTTCAATCATATTCTAAATGAACCATTTACTTTGAAAAGACTACACTTGAAAATGACATTGACTTACATTATGACCTTGTTCAAAGTGGAACAGAGCTAGCATTATCTTGTGCTGAGCTACCTAGCAGGTAAAGCTAATATTACCTTGAAAGAAAAATGTGTACATTACTGTGAACTAAAGTCAATAACACAAGCCAATGACATTACCATTGCTATATGGTATCATTTTACCATCTTACCATTTTTATTTCAACCTGCGAAATAGGGTCAGTGACGACTGATCTAGGCTCCATCCGAATACCCTTAATTGTGGCTTCTAGCTCCTGTTCCTTGACCTTTCATGGGGTCCACAGTAAGAACTCTATCATAGGGAGGAAAGGAGCGTCCGACTGCTGTGCTGAATTTGGACAGCTTTTAACTCCGACGCCATTGCATAATGGAAACGCACATGGATGATGCGAGTCAAATCCGGGCATACAGCCTTCTGAAAATGAAGGCTGTGGGCATTTTGTGAGCGATCTCTTCTCTCAGGACATTTTTGTTAATTTCTGTGAGGGGGCTGTGCTGATACTTCATGTAACGCAAAGAATTGTGGGATACCTAAAGGGTTCTTAGTGCCTGTAAGGGACGTTGCGGGTTTGCTAGGCAAAACTAGCTGCGGGAGGGAGCATACAGGCTACATTTCCTACGTCCTTCTTTACTGACTGCACTGGTTGAACAGCACTTATCATGGCGACCGCCAACGCACTTCTGCTTTGGTTGAAGAGTTCTTGCTCTATAAGGGTATTTGGACTGAGCCAAAGTCTTTTTGTCTCTCAAAATGTCTGTCTGTGAAGAATGCCGAGGTTCCGCTGTGGCCTCCTCCTCAGGCAGGAAAGTAGCAGCTAGAAGTCACTAAATGGGGTAATAGCCCAATTTCCATAATTGGCCAGCTGTATACAAATTTTATTGCAATGAAAGATGAAGTGAACAGTGTTGTAGAAGACACAATAAGTGAGCAGAAACTCCACTAAATCGACGAGTTCTCCACGTATTTTTCTTCTTTAGATAACGTATCACAAGATCGTTTTAAGAGTAAGTTGATGGTTAATGGTATCAGATTGCCAGATCCACACAGCAAAAGCCTGAAGGGACGGAGCGAGTCTGTGAAATGCTGGCCAAGGGTTCCGTACCGCGACATACAGCTGCCTTATAAACACGCAGGCCAATACAGACGAGAGAGCACGAAAGCCCCTAAAACCACTGGACGGCTAGAATTATATTATATCTGGACATAGGCTCCAGCAGCCCCCGCGACGCCATGAGGGATTAAGAGGGTCAGAAAATGGATGGATGTTCAGACATGTTTGTTTAACAGCAGAAAGCGGCGTCGGACACAGACCGCGTCTCAGCAGAGAGGAAGACCCACCCGGTAGGTTAAAAAAAAAAACATTTTACTACGGATTATTTTGGTGTTTTTGTCTTGTTAAAATGGGTGGGGGTGTTGGCGACATTGCAGCGTAAACACAGACATACTAGCGCCCGTGAACGGGCGGAGGGGAGGTGGCGATCGCTACACGGGCCGGAGAAGCGGCCCGTGTAGTGTTTATGCAGCAGCCGCTGTTGCTGCTCCAGACAGCGCCTGCTGCTGCCGCAGCCCGTGAATGGGCGGAGCAGACAGCGGCGGCGGAGCAGCTGCTGCTGCTGCCGCTTCCCCGGCCCGTGTAGCGATCGCCACCTCCCCTCCGCCGCTATTTAGGTAGAACAATGACTAGAGCAGAATTAAGTTGTATTTACCGGAGATGAAGTGTAGACTGCAAATTCTGTCATAGTATGATGGCTCCCCCAGTCCATTGGGAGTGTCTGCCTGCGCTCTTCTCATTGAAAATATCCATTTCTTTCTTCGTCCTTCCTCCTTCGGTAAACGAAAGAAACGTACATCCGACGATTTGGAATGCCTCTGTGTGCAACCGGGAGCACAAGTCGTAGGCATTGTTTAGATTCCAAAAATAAACGAACTAAAAGTACGCTCTAAATCACCCGTTTTGTCATGTAGTAGACGAGAACAGTACTGTTTTTTTGCCTACCCGCGGGACCCGGATGTAGTATGGAAGTTAATTTGTGTCGCCGGGATTTGAATTAAAAATGCCACTGAAATTTAAATGTTGTATGTTTGTACTTACTCTTTCGGTGTTAGAATATATTCAGAAAACATTTTTAACCCCCAAAAAATTGTCATTATATCTACATAGTTGAAATTTCATTTGTTATTTTCACTGCAAGATAAAAATTCACATTACTATTTCAAAGTGATTAAATTTTCAATACCTGTTTTTCAGTTTAACTTTTAAGTTTAAAAAAAAAAACTGCATATACAAAAATTCAGCCTTTCAAAATTCAAACTCAATAATTTCAGCCTCCCGAGATTCAACTGGCTCAAATTCACCGTCTAAAATTCAGCGTCTAAATTCGGTGTAAAAAGAGAAGGGTTACTTCAGGTCACAGACATTACCAATGGATTGTGGTGTCCAACACCCAGCCAATCCCGTTACGTTTTCTTAGTCACGTGACGTGACGCTTGTGGCGCAGACTGAAGGAAAACCAGCATCACGGAGGCGGTCATGGAAGCTAACGCTAACTCAACGGTGAGTTTATTACTTTCATTTTTCTGTAGTATTGCTTTTCTTTGCGCATTAATTTCAATACATAGGGTGTGTCCCAATTCAAAAGGTCCAACCCAAGAAGGATTCGACATTGTGGACCGCGTCTTTCGCATACCGCAAAAACCACAGAAGCCGGCTGTGAATTGGAACCTTCTAGCCTTCGCCAGCTCCCCCCAGGCCTCCACTCTTATCTCAGCGTAACTTATGTTGCCTAGCAACCATGACAGAGTGAACGACAGCTGTGAAGCTGAGTTGAACTCAGGTTAATGTTCAGTGATATTTATGTAAAATAAAAATCCTAAATAACATTAACTGACGACAAATTAAACTTTTATTAAACATACTGAACTTTTAGCAACTTAACCTCCAAACCCCCCCCCCCCCCTTTTTTTCTTGTAGAGCATGATAAAAGTAAATGCACCGAATATCAACATTAACATTATTTCCGTCTTTTTTCTTTTTCCTAACTCGTGATTTTCTTCTGGTGTGATAAAGATGCATCAAACAACCATGCAGGTGTTTCCGCTGTTGCAGTCGCTGCCAAATTCTGGCAAGTCTGCACTGATGCAGCCCCTGAATAGAGACACACCCTTATCGCTTGATTTAAAACATGGATTTGGGAATCAGTTTCTGTTTTTTTAATATTTAGTACTTTAATTTACATTCTTTTTAGTGTAGGGTACCAAATGTTCTACTTGGCAACACTATAAAAAAAAACCTCCTTTAGGTTTGTCAATTGATTAAAAAGTTTACTATTTTGAAAATTAGAAATATGCTTGTAAGCACATTCTCTAATTTATTTTACGTTAAATATTTTACCGTAATTTCACAGAATTTTTAGCAATTACCATTCGATTTCAGGATTAAAATTCAATGTTTTACCGACAATTTAATGACTTATTTTTTTCTTTTTCCAGGCCCTCGGTTTTAATGCACATCGATACCAACCACAAATTAATACGGTAAATCTTTTTTTTTTTCTCAATGTGGAGCGTCTTACTTTGAACATTGCTGTGCAACTATGTTCTTACTGTTAGTTATGCATCCAATAACACCAGCCTTGTGGGGTGGGGTCTTCAGAGCAAGTAAAAGGGTTGTATTTCCAGCACTGACAGTATTTGACCAAGCAATCTTTGCACATATAATGGAATAAAATACAGTCTTTATTATAAGACAAGTATTTATTAAGGTTAATCATGTAATTAATAAACACTATTATCTTAGTTAGACACCTGGTTAGACACAGAGTCCTTCAGATGACATACTGATAAGGTAAATCATGTATTCATGTATCATGTATTGTTTATCTGGCAAGTTTGAATATCTGATGTATTTTTAAAGTCTACAATAACATTAGCTTTTTGTGATTCATAGGACAATGTTTAACTGTTCATCTGTTTATTACTCAACACTGAAGGATTGAGCGACTGTGGAGAGACCTGTGGGCAGCTGTAACATGCATCTATTATGATGTGCTACACTACCTTGAAGCAGAGGGATACCTCAACATTTCAAATGTTGCACACCTCTTCTGTTGCCAATATGTCTTCCTGCCATGCCTGCAGGATGATCTGGATACTTTCCTCAGTGGCTGGGACAATCACCCACTTCGTACTGAAAATAACATGACTCCTAACCAGCTCTGGGTTCTTCGTCGTGGACATCATCCAATTCCTGAACCACCCAGTTCCTTGACAAAAGTACATTTTAATTAGACAATTGCATGTATATTTTATTTGTAAAATAGTAACTTACAATATCTGACAAAATAAATTTTGAGTTCTCTTCCTTCCTTGTTTTACAGGGTGTACAGCTGCCAGACATTGAATGGGAAGACAGTGGGCTCCTTCCTGAAGACGAGTCCAATGTGACAGTGCCTAGCTCTAATGTGCAACTGACTGTTGAACAAATGGCAGCTTTAAGACATGCAGTAAACCCGAAAGCCACATCTCTGTCTTTTGGCTCTGATGTTTACACTTCTGCTGTTCACGTTTGTGAACAGTTTTTTCCTCTCTAAGTTATCCACAATTAAAACTGAACATTTCTGAAATGTAAAGCATAATGCTGTTCATGTGTTTCTAAAAATAAATGTGTTTTTCTTTTCTTTCTACAGTACATTTCATTTTGAAGCAGCAGAAAATAAATTCAGGTTAAAATTAAATATTTGTTCAATATTGCTTAATAAAGAAACACCCTTTAGAGATGAGTATAGTTACTCAAATAGATGGATAAAGACTTAAAACATAGAACATAACAAATTTGATTTATTATCAAATCTCTAACTCCAAATTACATAGGAGGTACAATTGTACATTTATTTTAGTACTTTGAGTTTATGGTAACATTAGAATCAGAAAAAGTTTTTAGTATTTATTTTCAAACTGATGTAAACATTCACAACAAAATGCTGTATCAATAAACTACTTTGACTGCATATTTCAAACTGCCTGACGAATCCAGAAATCAGCAAATGAGCCAAGGCATCCAAAATTTTTGAAGAAAGAGTAACTTGAGAAGACAAAGCATTTAAAAACAAGTTCTTGAGTGCAGATGAAATCTAGTAGTCCAGATCCAATGGCATTCGCTCCAGTATGTGCTCCAAACGATCACGCAGTCTATCAAAAATATGACCCAGAAAAAGTTCCTTGAACAGAGAGAAAGAGAAAAAAATAAGTCATTAAATTGTCGGTAAAACATTGAATTTTAATCCTGAAATCGAATGGTCATTGCTAAAAATTCTGTGAAATTACAGTAAAATATTTAATCTAAAATAAATTACAGAATGTGCTTACAAGTAATAGTAAGCTTTTTAATCAATTGACAAACCTAAAGGAGGTTTTTTTATAGTGTTGCCAAGTAGAACATTTGGTACCCTATACTAAAAAGAATGTAAAGTACTAAATATTAAAAAAACAGAAACTGATTCCCAAATCCATGTTTTAAATCAAGCGATAATGGTGTGTCTCTATTCAGGGGCTGCATCAGTGCAAACTTGCCAGAATTTGGCAGCGACTGCAACAGCGGAAACACCTGCATGGTTGTTTGATGCATCTTTATCACACCAGAAGAAAATCACGAGTTAGGAAAAAGAAAAAAGACGGAAATAATGTTAATGTTGATATTCGGTGCATTTACTTTTATCATGCTCTACAAGAAAAAAAAGGGGGGGGGGGGTTTGGAGGTTAAGTTGCTAAAAGTTCAGTATGTTTATAAAAGTTTAATTTGTCGTCAGTTAATGTTATTTAGGGTTTTTATTTTACATAAATATCACTAAACATTAACCTGAGTTCAACTCGGCTTCACAGCTGTCGTTCACTCTGTCATGGTTGCTAGGCAACATAAGTTACGCTGAGGTAAGAGTGGCGGCCTGGGGGAGCTGGCGAAGGCTAGAAGGTTCGCTGCTGTGGTTTTTGCGGTATGCGAAAGACGCGGTCCACAATGTCGAATCCTTCTTGGGTTGGACCTCTTGAATTGGGACACACCCTATGTATTGAAATTAATGCGCAAAGAAAAGCAATACTACAGAAAAATGAAAATAATAAACTCACCGTTGAGTTAGCGTTAGCTTCCATGACCGCCTCCGTGATGCTGGTTTTCCTTCAGTCTGCGCCACAAGCGTCACGTCACGTGACTAAGAAAACGTAACGGGATTGGCTGGGTGTTGGACACCACAATCCATTGGTAATGTCTGTGACCTGAAGTAACCCTTCCCTTTTTACACCGAATTTAGACGCTGAATTTAAGACGGTGAATTTGAGCCAGTTGAATCTCGGGAGGCTGAAATTATTGAGTTTGAATTTTGAAAGGCTGAATTTTTTTATATGCTGATTTTTTTTTTTTAAACTGAAAAGTTAAACTGAAAAACAGGTATTGAAAATTTAATCACTTTGAAATAGTAATGTGAATTTTTATCTTGCAGTGAAAATAACAAATGAAATTTCAACAATGTAGATATAATGACAATGAATTTTTTGGGGGTTAAAATGTTTTCTGAATATATTCTAACACCGAAAGAGTAAGTACAAACATACAACATTTAAATTTCAGTGGCATTTTTAATTCAAATCCCGGCGACACAAATTAACTTCCATAATGTAGCGCTGACGTCACGCGTGAACTACCCTATAGAATACACATTAAATACACAAATAGACAAAAATAGAAAATTCTGTAGAAATGCAGTTATTTATGTATTTTAGAGAGAGACAATTTTACATTCACACCCTGCTCAGACTAGAAAGGGACCATTGAACATACACAGTTAATTTGCAGTTTAGTCTGGACATAGGTCTAGTTCAGGGACTGCACAAAGAGGGACAGTGAGAATCAAGTTTTTACTACAGTGACTGCTCTTTCTGCATCTTTTTTCCCCTAATCCCTGCATGTTTGTGAAGCTGGAGTGTTGTTAACCAACTGATTCTTATTCCTACATTTTAACACTTTTAGGACTAAATAGTTTTTGTTTAAAATTCTGTTTATGTGTAAACTAAAAGGTCAAATCTGAACTTATAGGTATTAGTTAGGCGCCCGCCTATGCATTGAAAATGCATGGCGGAGGCCTTATACTATGCACCTAATAAGGGTTTCTATATTATTATTTTTAGGTGCCCGCCTATGCATTGAAAATGCATGGCGCAGGCCTTATACTATGCACCGAATAAGGGATTCTTTAAAATTATTAGGCGTCCGCCTATGCATTGAAAATGCATGGTGGAGGGCTTATACTATGCACCTAATAAGGGTTTCTTTAAAATTATTAGGCGCCCGCCTATGCATTGAAAATGCATGGCAGGATTTCACATGCTTTCCTATTGGCCCTTGGACTCCAACAGGACCTGGCAGAATGCTCAGACACGACCCCCCCATGGCCTTTGTGGAGCTTTGGTGACGTTAAGTATTGGCACCATTTTTGAGCCACTTCCCAGTACAGGATTTGGACCAAACTAACAGAGTACAATCACCCGGTGATACTGGACACAACCATGTTAGCGGCTAACGGTTAGCATGTTGCTAACCGGAAGTAGCTTTAGGAAGTTCTCACCAACTTCTGCTTCACAGAGTTTGTACTTCCTTTAGTAGTTTGTAATGCCTTTAACATTTTTATTCACATATTTAATTTTTTCATACTACATTGAAATATTGAATCATGTTTTAATAACACCAATTTTCCATGCTGCTTCGATGCAGACCTTCTCCTGTCGGCTTGTTTTGATGAAGACAAATCTTCATCACATTTCCTGGCAAAAAAATTGACTATCACCATCAGCACGGGCTCCCCTCAGGGCTGCGTCCTGAGACCCCTGCTGTTCACTCTGATGACTCACGACTGCGTCCCCAGGTTTACCACCAATCACATCGTGAAGTTTGCAGACGACACAACGGTGGTGGGCCTGATCAGAGACGACAACGACCAGGACTACAGAGAGGAGGTGGAGCAGCTGGTGGGCTGGTGCAGAGACAACAGCCTGATCCTGAATGTGGAGAAGACGAAGGAGATCATCGTCGACTTCAGGAAGAACCGGCCGCACCACGCTCCACTGCTCATCAACAGCTCAGCTGTGGAGGTGGTCAGCAGCACCAAGTTCCTGGGGGTAAACATCACAGACAACCTCACCTGGTCTGTGAACACCACGAAACTGGTGAAGAGGGCACAGAAGCGACTGTACTTTCTGCAGAGGATGAGGAGAGCCCACCTGCCCCCGCCCATCCTCACAACTTTCTACAGAAGCACCATAGAGAGCATTCTGACCAGCTGTCTCTCTGTGTGGTGTGGAGGCTGCAGTGCCTCCGACTGGAAGAACGTGAGGAGAGTGATGAGGACAGCAGAAGGGATCATCGGGGATCCTCTTCTCTCCATTAAGGACATTTCATCTCAGCGCTGTGTGTCCCGGGCCCGAAACACCATCAGGGACCCCTTACACCCCCACCATGGACTGTTCTCCCTGCTGCCTTCTGGGAAGAGGTTCTGCAGCATCCGCTGCAGGTCCACCAGGTTCCGCAAAAGCTTTTTCCCTGTTGCCATCAGACTGTTGAACCGCTGAACTAAAAACTGGACTCTGCACCACATCCACATTCACATATTTGCACATTTGCATCACTACACCTCTATCTAGCATTACAAATGCTGCCGAACTCTTAGTTTCTAAAATGCATTCTTGCACAAATGCCCTTTGCACAATCACTTCTGCACATACAAATACTCACCTGTACACTGTGATCGCACACTGTCTCTTTCTCTTGCATTGTTTACATTTCAATTGTTTACTTTTAAATCATTGCTGCACTTTATCCTGTAATTTACTGTAATTTACTGTCATTTCCAAGTTGTATGCAAACGAAATTTCGTTCTGTACGCACCCTGTGCATGCAAAATTACAAAGTTGTCTAAGTCTGCTACCCCTGTGCTTCAGGTTTGCTCTCTGCTCTGCTGCTGGATTTTCCTGCCACCTCTAAGCTTCAAGCAAGGCCTCTGCTAGCTGCTGGATTTTCCTACCACCTCTGAGCTTCAAATAGCCTCTGCCAGCTGCTGGGTTTCCTGCCTCCTCTGTGCCTCAAGTCAAGTCTCTGTTAGCTGCTGGGTTTCCTGCCTCCTCTGTGCCTCAAGTTTGCTCTCTGCTTCATTGCCTGGATCTCCAGCTGCCCCTGTACCCTAGCAGCCCTGCTCTTCCTAGAACCGTCTCTCTCTGCTTCTCTGAATGTACTGCAGCCCTACATCTCCGAGAGCTCTCTCCGGTCCGTCAGCTCCTGCTGTCATCTACACCCTAATTCCTGTCCAGTCCTCCCTCTCTAGTTTTCTAATCCACTACTCATCTTTCTGTCAGTAAACTCTCAGTAATAGCTCTGTGTGTGTGTGGTGTGCATTCTGGGTTCATCCAAAGACAAATTTCTGACACAGACTGGGTTTGAATGGAGCAATGACCCAGAGTCAGATCTAATGGGAGTCTGACCCAGAGCTAGTTCTAATGGAGCGTTGACCCAGATTTGGTTCTAATGGGAGGCTGACCCAGACTGGGTTCTAATGGAGAGCTGACCAAGAGTCGGTTCTAAAGGGATGCTGACCCAGGGTGTGTTCTAATGTAGCGCTGACCCAGAGTGGGTTCTAATGGAGTGCTAATTCAGAATCCATTCTAATGGAGCGCTGACCCACACTGGGTTCTAATGGAGCAATGACCCAGAGTGGGTTTCGATGGAGTGCTGTTCCAGTCGGTTGTAAAGGGTGGCTGAACCATACTGGGTTATAATGGAGCGTTGACCCAGAGTTGGTTCTGATTGAATGCTGACCCACACTTGGTTCTAACGGAGCGCTGACCGAGTTGGTTCTAATGGGAGACTGACCTGGGTGAGTTTTAATGGTGCTCTGACCCTAGAGTTAACCTAGAGCTAACCTAGAGTGGGATCTAAAGGACCACTGACCCACAGTGGGTTCGAATGGAGCGGTGTCTTAATGTTGCTTCTAATGGACGCAGACCTGGACTGGGATCTAATGAAGCGTTGACCCAGAGTCTGTTCTAATTTAGCGCTAACCCAGACTCGGTTCTAATGGAGCTCTGACCCAGAGTCAGTTCTAATGGAGTGCTGCCTCAGACTGGGTTATAATGGAGTGTTGACCGGGTCGGTTCTAATCAGAGGCTGACACAGAGTCAGTTCTAATGGAGCCCTTATCCAGTCTGGGTTCCAATGCAAGGCTGACCTTGAGTGTGTTATAATTGTGCGCTGACCCAGATTAGGTTCTAATGGAGCGTTGACCCAGATTCAGTTATAATGGATCGCTGCCCCACACTGGGTTCTAATGGAGTGCTAATCCAAAGTCCGTTCTAAATGAGCGCTGACCCAGAGTCCGTTCTAATTGAGCACTGACCCAGAGTTGGTTCTAATGTAGCGCTGACCCAGAGTGGGTTCTAATGGAGTGCTAATCCAGAGTCCGTTCTAATGGAGTGCTGACCCAGAGTGAGTTCTAATGGAGTGCTGACCCAGAGTGAGTTCTAATGGAGTGCTGACACAGACTGGGTTTTAATGGAGTGCTGAGCAAGAGTCGGTTCTAAAGGGATGCTGACCCAGGTTGTGTTCCAATGTAGCGCTGACCCAGAGTGGGTTCTAATGGAGTGCTGATCCAGTCAGTTCTGATTGGAGGCTGACCCACACTTGGTTCTAATGGACTGCTGACCTAGACTGGGTTCTAATTGAGCACTGACCAAGTCGGTTCTAATCAGAGGCTGACCCAGAGTGAGTTCTAATGGAGTTCTGACACAGAGTCAGTTCTAATGGTTCTCTGACCCAGACTAGGTTCTAACTGAGCGCTGACCCAGAGTCAGTTCTAATGGAGCACTGCCCCAGAGGCGGTTCTAAAGGGATGCTGACCCAGTGTGTGTTCCAATGGAGTGTTGACCCTGACTGGTTTCTAATGTAGCGCTGACCTAGATGGGGTCTAATGGAGTGCTGATCCAGTCGATTCTAAAGGGTGACTGAACCATACTGGGTTATAATGGAGCGTTGACCCAGAGTGGGTTCTGATATGAGGCTGACCCACACTGGGTTCTAATGGAGTTCTGACACAGAGTCAGTTCTAATGAGAGGCTGACCCAGAGTCAATTCTAACGGAGCCCTGATCCAGTCTGGGTGCCAATTCAAGGCTGACCTTGAGTCGGTTCCAATTGTGCGCTGACCCAGATTAAATTCTAATGGAGGGCTGCCCCAGAGTCGGTTCTAAAGGATGCTGACCCAGGGTGTGTTCCAGTGTAGTGCTGAACTAGATTGGGTTCAAATGGAGTACTGATTCAGAGTCGGTTCTGATTAGAGGCTGACCATCACTTGGTTCTAATGGAGTGCTGACCCAGACTGGCTTCTAACTGAGCGCTAACCCAGAGTCGGTTCTAATGGTGCTCTGACCCAGATTCAGTTCTAACGGAGCGCTGACCCAGACTGGGTTCTTATGGAGCGCTGAGGAAGAGTTGGTTCTAAAGGGATGCTGACCCAAGGTGTGTTCCAATGTAGCGCTGATCCAGAGTGGGTTTCAATGGAGTGCTGATCGAGAGTCGGTTCTAAAGTGAGGCTGAACCAGACTTTGTTCTAATGGAGCGCTTACCCAGAGTCGGTTCTAATGGAGCTCTGATCCAGAGTCAGTTCTAATGGAGCGCTTACCCAGAGTTGGTTCTAATCAGAGGCTGACCCAGACTGAGTTCTAATGGAGTGCTGACACAGAGTCGGTTCTAATGGTGCTCTGACCCAGACTGGGTTCTAATGGAGCGCTGACCTATATGGGTTCTAATGGAGTGCTGATCCAGTCGATTCTAAAGGGTGACTGAACCATACTGGGTTATAATGGAGCATTGACCCAGAGTGGGTTCTGATATGAGGCTGACCTACACTGGATTCTAATGGAGCTCTGACACAGTGTCGATTCTAACGAGAGGCTGACCCAGAGTCAGTTCTAATGGAGCCATGATCCAGTCTGGGTTCCAATGTGAGGCTGACCTATAGTGTGTTATAATTGTGCGCCAACCCAGATTAGGTTCTAATGGAGCGCTGCCCCAGAGTTGGTTTTAAAGGGATGCTGACCCAGAGAGTGTTTCAATGTAGCTCTAACCCAGAGTCGGTTCTAATGGTGCTCTGACCCAGAGTCAGTTCTAATGGAGCGTTGACCCAGAGTGGGTTCTGATATGATGCTGACCCACACTGGGTTCTAATGGAGCTCTGACATAGAGTCGGTTCTAATGAGAGGCTGACCCAGAGTCAGTTCTAATGGAGCCCTGATCCAGTATGGGTTCCAATGCGAGGCTGACCTTGAGTGTGTTATAATTGTGTGCTGACCCGGAGTCAGTTCTAATGGACCACTGACTGAGTCGGTTCTAATCAGAGGCTGACCCAGAGTGAGTTCTAATGGAGTTTTGACCCAGACTGGGGTCTAATGGAGCTGTGACCCAGAGTTGGTTCTAACTGAGCTCTGACCCAGAGTCGGTTCTAATGGGTCGCTGACCCAGAGTCGGTTCTAATGGAGCTCTGACCCAGAGTCAGTTCTAACTGAGCGCTGACCCAGACTCGGTTCTAATGGAGCACTGACCCAGAGTCAGTTCAAATGGAGCGCTGATCCAGAGTTGGATCTAATGGGAGGCTGACCCACACTTGGTTCTAATGGAGCACTGACCCAGAGTCTGTTCTGAGTACTGACCCAGAGTCAGTTCTAATGGAGCGCCTCCCCAGACTGGGTTCTAATGTCGCGCTGACCCAGAGTTGGATCTAATGGGAGGCTGACCCACACTTGGTTCTAATGAAGCGCTGACCCAGAGTCGGTTCTAATGGAGCCCTGATCCAGTCTGGGTTCCGAAACGAGGCTGACTTTGAGTGTGTTATAATTGTGCGCTGACCCGGAATCGGTTCTAATGGAGTGCTGACCCACACTGGGTTCTAATGAAGCGCTGACCCAGAGTCGGTTCTAATGGAGCCCTGATCCAGTCTGGGTTCCGAAGCGAGGCTGACTTTGAGTGTGTTATAATTGTGCGCTGACCCAGATTCAGTTCTAATGGAGCACTAACCCAGAGTCGGTTATAAGGGGATGCTGACCCAGAGTCAGTTATAATGGAGCCCTGATTCAGTCTGGGTTCCAATGCGAGGCTGACCTTGAGTGTGTTATAATAGTGCGCTGACCCGGAGTCGGTTCTAATGGAGTGCTGACCCAGATTAAGTTCTAATGGAGCGCTGCTCCAGACTGGGTTTTAATGTAGCGCTGACCCAGAATGGGTTCTAATGGAGTGCTCATCCAGAGTCGGTTCTAATGGTGCTCTGACCCAGACTGGGTTCGGATGTGAGACTAACCCAGATGGGATGCTAACCTAGAGTGGGATCTAAAGGACCACTGACCAGCAGTGGGTTCTAATGGAGCGGTGTCTTAATGTCGCTCCTAATGGACGCTGACCATGACTGGGTTCTAATGGAGCTCTGACCCTGATTCAGTTCTAATGGAGCGCTGACCCACACTGGTTTCTCATTGAGCACTGACCCAGAGTCGGTTCTAAAGGGATGCTGACCCAGGGTGTGTTCCAATGGAGTGCTGATCCAGTTGGTTCTGATTGGAGGCTGACCCACACTTGGTTCTAATGTAATGCTGACCTAGATGGGTTCTAATGGAGTGCTGATCCAGTCGGTTCTAAAGGATGACTGAACCATACTGGGTTATAATGGAGCGCTGACCCAGAGTCAGTTCTAATGGAGCCTTGATCCAGTCTGGGTTCCAATGCGAGGCTGACCTTGAATGTGTTATAATTGTGCGCTGACCCAGATTCAATGCTAATGGAGCATTGTCCCACACTGGGTTCTAATGGAGCACTGACCCAAAGTCAGTTATAAAGGGATGCTGACCCAGGGTGTGTTCCAATGTAGCCCTGACCTAGATTGGGTTCTAATGTAGCGCTGACCCAGAGTCGGTTCTAAAGGAGCACTGTCCCACACTGGGTTCTAATGGAGCACTGACCCAGAGTGGGGTTCAATGCAGTGCTGATCAAGTCAGTTTTAAAGGGATGCTGACCCGGGTGTGTTCCAATGTAGCGCTGACCTAGAGTGGGTTCTAATGGAGCGTTGACCCAGAGTTGGTTCTGATGGAGCGCAGATCCCGTCTGGGTTCTAATGGAGGGCTGACCCAGAGTCAGTTCTAATGGGAGGCTGACCCACACTTGGTTCTAATGGAGCGCTGACCCAGAGTGGCTTCTGACTCAGTGTTGACCCTAACACAGCAGGTCTTGGTGATATCACAGTAAATTTAGGCAAAAAAATGCTATTTCTGCCCTGCGATGGACTGGCGACCTATCCACGGTGTACCCCGCCTCTCGTCCATTGACAGCTGAAGTTCGCACCGGCACCCCTTGCGAACCCAGCAGAGATAAGCGTGTAGGAAAATGGATGTATGGATTGGGCTATTTCTTTTTCCTTGCCATCGAGATCTCTGCCAACTGGCACCAGAAAATGGTATGGCTTCTTCATCTGAAAACAGATGCATACAACACCTTACGGGTGTAGCCATGATGAACTGGTTGAACTTACACAGCTGACAATACAGCTTTCTGATTGGCTGAACAGCAAAACTCAAATCCCGTGACCTGTTGGACCGGAGCGCAACAGTTTCGATTTTTTTCGGCTATAACTTATTAATGTGCAAGTGAAAACGTGGGAACGTTGGTGTTTTAAGATCACTGCTATGTGTAGCAACTTAAAGTGTGGAAGAAAGTTGCCCCCTGACAATTCATACGAAAAGTCATCCTACAGATTCTGGCCCAAGGCCTATGGGTTTTTACTTACACAGCTGACAATACAGCAGAAAGTTTTTCCAGGTGAGATATGACTCTTCTAGATGCGCAGTGTGCCATTTACGCTCCAATTTCCTAATGTTATGCTTCAGGGTATGGAGCTCTGAATTAAATCCAGAGATTGGATGAAACTCGGGGAAAAAACAGACTAGTTCTTATAAATGTGAAGGAATCCATTTTTTTTTAAATAATGTCAACTGGTCTTGACCTCTTCCTGAAGAGATAAAAATAAATTTGTATAATGTGAATAACCTGAGCTTTTTTGAGTTAAGCTGAGCATGGAGATACAAAAGTCAAGGTAATTTTAAACACAACGTTTTTATGGTTGGGAAAACTGCAGTGTTTAAAATCTAAGATTCTTTATCAGACATATTGCTGTAAAACATTCCTCAACTTCCAGTTTAGTCTATTTTTGGTTTTATGGATGTTTGAAAACAAAGATAGGTGATGCTAAAAAAAGTTTAAAAAACATTTGAGTTATAAGCACCAAAAATAATTCATACTAGTATTGGGAGTTTCTTTTTTTAATCTACTTTTTTTAAATACTAGTAGTACATTTTTAGATTCTTCTTATTTGGTTATATATTTGAGATAATCTTAAAGTATTCTTTCTTTTAATCCTTTTAGATCAACAAAAAAAAATGCTTAGATACACAGAAGAGTGCCCATCTAGCTCTGAGATCAGTGAGGAAGAGTATGTTCCTGAATCTGTTGAATCTGAGAGTGACAATCTAAAAGACAGTGACAGTTCAGTAGATGTTAAACAGCTCAAGACAAAGAAGAAAAGAACTTCAAAATCATCTCTGGACATCCAACCGCTTAAGAGAAAGCGTGAGACCACTTCTATTTCCTTGGCTACAAAAGACCCTGGAGAATCTTCTTCAGTTGATTTCAATGCCCATGACCCTCAAGAAGAAGGAAGATGGCAGTAGGGTTTACAATAAAAGGTATTATTGTGTATTTTGTAGTAAACCTTACAGCAAAATTTCACGCCATCTAGAAGCAAAACATAGTGATAAACCATCCATCCATCCATTTTCTGATCCGCTTTATCCCTCATGGGGTCGCGGGGTGCTGGTGCCTATCTCCAGCGTACACTGGGCGAGAGGCGGGGTTAGTGATAAACCAGAAGTGGTAAATGCACTGAAATGCCCCAAAGGCTCTAAAGAGCGATGGGGACAGTTGTCTTTATTGAGAAACAAAGGAAACCGTGCCTATAATAATGAAGTGATTAAAGAGGGAAAAGGAATGGTCATACCCCGTCACCAATCCATTAAATCTGCAAAAGTTGATGATTACTTGCATTGCATCAACTGTGTGTAATGGTGCAGCTTTGCCTGCTGCACCATGGACATTCTTGGCAGTCTCCACCTTCCATACAAGCTCCGGTTCCAGGCCTCAGTAATCATCTACACCTGTCAGACACTAATCAAGCCAGTACTCTGCACACCTGTCATCCTCCCTATTTAATTCAATTTTATTTATATAGCGCCACATCATGAAACATGTCATCTCAAGGCACTTTACAAAATCAAGTTCAATCATATTATACAGATTGGGTCAGATTATACAGATTGGTCAAAAATGTCCTATATAAGGAAACCAGTTGATTGCATCAAAGTCCCGACAAGCAGCATTCACTCCGTAGAGCCACAGGGAGAGTTGTCTGCATTGTACATGGCTTTGCTGCAATCCCTCATACTGAACAAGCTTGAAGCGACAGTGGGAAGAAAAACTCCCCATTAACGGGAAGGAAAACCTCCGGCAGAACCGGGCTCAGTATGAACGGTCATCTGCCTCGACCGACTGGGGTTACAGAAGACAGAGCAGAGACACAACAAGAGAGACAAAAAAGCACAGAAGCACACATTGATCTAGTAATCTGTTCTAGATTAGATGGTAGTAGCGGGTGAGCCGTCTTCTCTGGATGATGTCACAGTTAACAGAACGCCAGACCAGGTGTACCTACTATGAAGAAAAAGAGAGAGAGCAAAAAGTTAAAAGCTGAAATGACGACAGTCATTTCAATGTAATACAATGCAAAACTGGAGAACAGTAGGCCTATCACAGCACAACTATAGAGATAGCTCAGGGTAACATGAGCAACTCTAACTATAAGCTTTGTCAAAAAGGAAAGTTTTAAGATTAGTCTTAAAAATAGATAGGGTGTCTGCCTCACGGACCAAAACTGGGAGTTGGTTCCACAGGAGAGGAGCCTGATAGCTAAAGGATCTGCCTCCCATTCTACTTTTAGAGACTCTAGGAACCACCAGCAGACCTGCAGTCTGAGAGCAAAGTGCTCTGTTAGGAACATACGGAGTAATCAGAGCTCTGATATATGATGGAGCTTGATTATTAAGGGCTTTATACGTTAGAAGGAGAATTTTAAATTCTATTCTTGATTTAACAGGAAGCCAATGAAGGGAAGCTAAAATTGGAGAAATATGATCCCTCTGGTTGATTTTCATCAGAACTCTTGCTGCAGCATTTTGGATCAGCTGAAGACTTTGAACTGCATTTTGTGGACTTCCTGATAGTAAAGAATTACAATAGTCCAGCCTTGAAGTAACAAATGCATGGACTAGTTTTTCAGCATCACCCCTGGACAGAATGTTTCTAATTTTGGCGATATTCCGGAGGTGAAAAAAGGAAACTCTGGAAATCTGTTTAATATGGAATTTAAATGACATGTCTTGGCTGAAAACAACACCAAGATTTTTAACTTTATTACCAGAGGCCAAGTTAATGCCATCCAGATTAAGTGATTGATTAAGAACTTTACAACTTCTGTCTTGTCAGAATTTAAATGCAGGAAATTTAAAGTCATCCAGCTTTTGATGTCATCAAGACATGACTGCAGTCGAAGTAACTGATTGGATTCATCAGGATTTATGGATAAATATAGCTGAGTGTCATCAGCATAACAGTGGAAATTAATCCCATGCTGTCTGATAATTTTGCCAATCGGAAGCATATATATAGTAAATAGAATTGGTCCAAGGACTGAACCCTGTGGTACTCCACAAGTGACCCTAGAGTTTGAGGAAGATTTATTATTAACATGGACAAATTGGAATCTGTCCGACAGATAAGATTTAAACCAGCCTAATGCTTTTCCCTTAATCCCTACAGCATGCTCAAGTCTTTGTAGGAGAATATTGTGATCAACTGTATCAAATGCAGCACTGAGATCTAACAGGACAAGTATAGACACAAGTCCATTATCTGAGGCCATGAGAATATCATTGGTGACCTTCACCAGAGCTGTTTCAGTGTTATGATGAGCTCTAAAGCCTGACTGAAACTCCTCAAGTAGGTAATTACTTTGTAAATGTTCACAAAGTTGATTAGCAACTACTTTCTCAAGAATTTTAGATAAGAAAAGAAGATTAGATATAGGTCTGTAATTTACTAACTCATCTTGATCAAGAGATGGTTTCTTAAGTAAAGGTTTAATAACAGCTACTTTAAAAGCCTGTGGTACATATCCATTTACCAAGGATAGATTAATCATGTCTAAAATAGGACCACTGATCAGATGGAATACCTCCTTAAACAACTTGGTTGGGATTGGGTCTAACATACAGGTAGAAGGTTTAGATGAAGCTAAAATTTTAGATAGCTCAGAAAGCTCTACTGCTTTTAAACAGTTCAGACACTGCACAGGTTCTAAGGATTCCTCCAATGCTGCTTCACTTACTGAGGACGAGGTAATCATGTTTGGGAGGATGCCAATTATTTTATTTTTAATGGAATCAATTTTATTTATGAAGAATCCCATAAAATCATTACTGCTAAGAGCTAAGGGAATGGATGGATCAACAGAGCTGTGGCTCTGGGTAAGTTTGGCAACTGTACTGAAGAGAAATCTAGGATTATTCTTATTCTCCTCAATTAATGATGAAAAATATGCTGCTCTAACTCTGCGAAGGCTCTTGTTATACAACAATAGACTGTCCCTCCAGATTAGGTAGGATTCCTCTTGGTGTGTAGAGCGCCATTTTCTCTCCAATTTCCTAACATTGTGCTTCAAGGAACGCAGCTGTGAATTAAACCAAGGAGCCAGCTTCCTGTGAATAATCACCTTCTGTTTCAAGGGAGCTACATTGTCTAATGCAGAACGCAATGACGAAGTCATACCGTTTACAAAAGGCCCGTTTACACTACACTTTTTTAACCGAGCCGAGACCAGTCCGAGCTCGGTAACCAAGATAACTCTTGTGTGTAAATGGTCAGCAGACTGAACCAGACCGCGCTAATGATAACCGGACCACGCTAACTGCAGACCAGTTCCTGAGCAGGTCTCGGACTGTTTTTTTTTGGCCCGGTTCCCTGATAACGAGGAGCGCATGAGCAGACCGCGTCATGCCCTTACAGTCAGCTGACTGTCAGCGGGTTTCCCGGCGTGTCTGGCTGCACGTCCCGATTCACACTCCATTCAGACAAATTTCAGACATTCATATTTAATACTAGCTTCCTTACCGTGCCACACGGTTTCCAGTGATGACTCTGCTTAGCAGTGTGATGAACCCCAGCGTCTGTTGTTGTTTCCCGCGTCTGTAAATCCTTATTAGACGTTCATTTGTCTTATCCACGTCCCAAAAGCCGACTCTGTCTAACAATAACATCCTGAATATTACAGGTGCCGCCATTTTGATTTGCTCGGTCCCGCCTTCAATCCCAGAGAGCGGTAGTACCGCAGATCGCCACTAGGAGGCGAGGAGCAACCAAGGAACTAAGATAACCGAGATAACTCTTGTGTGTAAACGGCTGCATTTATCTCAGTTAACTGGACCAAGCTCGCACCGGTCTCGGCATGGCTTGGTTTTTAGGTGTAGTGTAAACGGGCCTAAAGACATCTATTTGTGAATTGGAAGAAACAACATTGCTGCCATCTACAGGGCATTTCTGCAATACGGAGGATATTAAAAAGGGGACAGACTCTTTAAGTTTTGATACAGCATTATCCGATAAAGATCTACTATAATGGAACCCTCTTTTGGGGGTGGAGAACTCAGTTAGATTAAACTCAGATGTTATTAAAAAATGATCAGATAGGACAGGGTTGTGTTAGGATATCAACAAGGTCAAGTGGAACGAGCTGTTTATCCCAGAACTGCATGGCACACTTAGATGGCACTGACCCAAAAGATTGGCACATATCTATCAGATACCACCCCGGAGGTGACACAGCTTCCCTGCTGATGTCACAGTTTGGATGTGTACCGCCCTTGTATGGGTGTGTCCCGAGATCCCTTTATAATGTTTGTGTGATGAGCACTCGAGGCCGCCTGCCGATCAGGGGCCCATCAGCGCTGGTGTGACTGTAACTATTTCTCTGTCTTTACGTAGATAAAATATAACTAAAAGCATACTTGTCTGTTTTATGCGTCCTACATTCAAGGTAATAAGTAAGTGGGGGTCGCCTGACTGGGTAAAACGAACTGGGTCCACCGAGGGTGCTTCACCGTAGATGGGACACGGTGAAATAGTAACAAATTGGTGTTTCCACCCGGACCCAAAAGGCGGCGTACCACCTTCCGTTTTCCGGCCAGGACGTCATTCCGGAAGAAAAACACACAGCCTGCGGCCGCATAAAAGGTAAGGAGATTTCATTCATCTCCTAGTGTCTTTTTCTTCCTGGAGGGCCGACTTTTTGTATTCCTAAAGGCAGAGAAGTGTTTGAGGATAATTGTTTGCAAACGTGTCGATAAGAACTTGGGATTTGCGTGCGGTCACAGAGGTGAAAGTCCGGGAAACCTTGGCCAGGTTTCTGAAAATACTGTGAACCTTGAGAATATTGGGTTTAGAGGTCCCTTGTTAGGCACAGAGGAAAATACGTCTTCCTCTGTGTCTAGCATAAAAGCGGCCATTCTGACAGGCACGCCATTACGCGTGGCTTCTAAAACATCGTGTAGCCTAGAAATGCGGGTTTAGAGCCCCTTATCTTTCGCGGGGACTAACATAAAATCTTTCGTCTTCACGGAAATATAAAAGCTGCCTTTTCGAAAAACGAGCGCGTGTGAGATTGAGAACAAGACCAGGCAAATACACAATGGTGTGAATGCGGAGGTTTGACGGAGGGTGGCTCTGTTAAAACCCCGATTACAGACGAATATAGAAAATCAGCCAGTGAGTTCAAGATATCTTTTTATAAACCGTGACCTGTTTTAGAAACAGGAAGACCGGAATAAACCCGTGAGCTGGACGCACACACAACCAGCAAGACCGAAGGTACGTACGGAGTTAACTAAAGATTGGCCAGAGAATGTGAGTGTGTGTGTGTGTGTGTGTGTGTGTGTGTGTGTGTGAGAGAGACACGTTACTACATTGAGCCTTTGGAAGTGAAGACCAGGGTGCACCTGTTCAGGTGACATACAACCTGCTCATCCTGAGTACACTGGCTCATTGAAACTGCCGTGTAAAAACACAATTATAAGGCATATAGGAACATAATAAGTTTTGGTGTCAGAGATAAAAAAAAATAAGCTCTCATTGGACCGGGGTCAGGACGCTGTCCCAGCAGGTTGGCCAAAACGTGTGAGTGCTGGAATGGCTGAGAATCAGGCAGAAAATGAGCTCCAGGGGGGTTCTTTAGGAACACTGCTGGAGGCAGGAAAAGGGAGCATAATGGCAAGCTTTCCACACAAAGATGCTGAAAACCATTTAAAACAATTTGAGGAGTGGTGTGAAAAAATGAGGAGAGACGGGGTTTTTGGTGATACAGAAGGACCTCCACCCGATGCCCAAATGTGCACTTACTATTTGCAAATGTTAAAAAATAGACTAGCCCAAGCACAAGTAGAAACGGCTGATGCAGGTGAGTTTGCTAGAGAAAAATGCCAAAAAAGAGGAAATCAAAATAGCAGGCTTGATAAAACTAACTGAACATTATTTCAGCATTTGCTTCTCAGGCCTCGACAAACAACAAGAGAGTGAAAATCTGCAGGGGGTAAGGGAATCATCTTCTTTCAAACAAGAAGGTAAGTACACAAGACATGTCTGCTTCTGGTGCAGCCGCTGTTATGCAAAACAATCTGTGTGGTGATAGTGCAGAACTGTTATCCAAGGCCAGGAGTGTGGTGACTTCATCAGACCCTTCGGTGCAGGTGCCTGGTATGGTGTTATGTGGGGGACAGATAAGCTGTGACGTAAGACCCAGATGTAGCCGGCATTCTAGCGAAACTGATCTTTCTTTACCTGCAACAAAACAAAGTGTGCAACTGCCATTGTTTCAGACTCACAGTGCTACAGGACAGGTGAATGCAGCTGTTTATAACCCTCTTTCATGTGCTGACAACGTTCATCTGAGGCACATGTTCCCTGATCCCAGAAAAGGGGCGCACCTTTGGATCAAAGCATTCGTGGAGACTTTAAGCGGGTATGTATTGGCTATTGGTGATGTGAGGACTGGCTTATCAGCATACCTGGAACCACAAGAGGTACATGCGGTTGAAGTTTCTGCTGGACCTGACGAACTAGGAGCAGTTGCTCCTTTGGCCCCAGTGGCACGGCAACTTTGGAGCACACTGAGGGCGTTTTATCCGGTAAGTACGGATTCTGGCCTTTTAAATGACACTACACGTTGTGCAGGGGAGTCGGCTTTAGCATATGTGAACAGAATGTTGAAAGTATGGGAAGACCAGACGGGCTCTTGCCCGTTATCAGTCACGCTGCAGCAACTCTAAAACAGGCAATGTTAGAAGGTCAAACAGAAATTGTTAGGAGGTACATGGACAGAATGGTTGCGAGTTATGATATGCCTTTAGATCAATGGATGGCAGCTTTGGTACATCAGCTGAATATGGATGAAAACAACATGAAGCAACTTAACAGTGATTTAGAGAAGTTAGAACAACAACTCTTAGCTGAACAGCTAAAACAGCTGAGAGACAATCAAAGCAAAAGGAGGAAGAAGAAGAATGTTGCAAAAGCTCAGATGGTTATGGCCCCGACACCTGTGTTTGGTTCAGACCAGTTTGTGGGATCCCTCCCTCCAGATGTCCCATTTCAGATGTATCAGAGACCTCCATGGGGACAAATTCCTAGCAGAGATACACCGCAGTACAGAAATAATAGAAAGGGACCAACCAAAGATTATGATATGCCCTTGTGCTGGACGTGTGGTTACCCAGGGCATTTTGAAAGAAGCTGCCCTAACCGTCGTTAGGATCTGACCAGCCCTTCCTCCCTGTCAGAAGTAAAGGCCTGCGTGTGTTTGTTTGTCTGATTGTCATCGTACCTATGTATCTGTATGTATGTAACTGTATGTAACTGTACGTATGTATGTATCGTTTGTAACTAAACGTTCTTCTGTGTGAATTAATTAATTCGCTTAAAATTATTGTTCATGATTTCAAAATGATCATTTGTTTTGGGAGAACTGCAGCTCCGTAATTCAAATGACATTTTAAGCATGGACTAGGTTAACAAAAAGGTAAAGTAAAAGAGAGACTTAAATAACAAAGTTTGTTTTTTTAACATTAAATATCAGGACCAAATTAAATTGATACACGGAGAGGTTAACATGGCTTGAACGGAAATATTTCAGCTTTGTTAGAAATTGGAACTGGTAATAAGCTTTACATAAGCTTGTTAAGTTAACTGTTTTACAAATTTAGGCTGAGATCCTATCACTTGTTTTTTAGGCCTAAAGTAATTTAAAATTACTGAGATCTCATTGCTTGTAATAATAATGATTCATCACAAACCAGTCCAGTTGAAGGAAGTTTAGATATACAAGATTTTTTGATTTAAATAGATGAGGGAAAACTGTGCTTTGAACAAACCTGTATGGAACTAAATATGAATTGCTTTTCTAAGGGTTTTCGATTCATTTATTTTATTTCTTTTTACTTGGGATTTGAATGCAGCTAATGAGAAATTTAGAGAAGTGTCAAGATATCACAAGGCCACATTAAGCATGTCATCAGTTACAAAAGCATCTGATATTAGTTATGCTGAGCTGAGGCAAGCCTCGGAGGGTCAGTTTAACCTGAAACAGGACAATAGATATGATAAACAAATCTGACCATGATGTAAACATCTGAATGTTTATGGCAAGGCTGGGAGCACGCAAAGTATGTCAAAGGGAAAAAATAAAATAAAGCCAGCTTGTGAAGGGTTAGATTCTACTTCTAATCTCTTTGTTTTTGGGTAGCCTTCTCAATGTGCTGAATTACGGGGAAAACTCTTATCATGTATAGAAAAACACTAGAAGCTCAAAAGCCTGAAAGAGAAAATGGTTGCTTTAAACTTTCACCCTTGACCAATTAAGATTGAAAAGCATTATTAACTAAGTTTGCATGATCAAAAGGGCAAGAAAGAAATCAAAAGAATGCTATAAGATATTGGAACACACATAATGCACTCCTTGGGAGACTTTTTACTTTCGGGTTTTTATTGTTTTGTGCATTTTGATTATTTCTTTGTTAAATGATTCCTTTGCTTTAATTTTTGCATCACCAGCGGCAAAAAAGTGACAACATTTAAGGTTGTTCGGCAGATAATTTAAGAAGAGGAGAAGTTTTAATACAAAATGATGAAAGTAAAGGAACGAGAGATTCCTACCTCCCCTGGACCAACCAAGAACTTAGACACATCACGTTAAGAACCAAGACACTAAAAAGACCAGGTTTTCTTTTGTCACCTAATACACTAACAGAATTGTTTTTCTCTGAGTTACTTCTTTCAGATGATGTGAGATGAAACTGTAAAGCCACCTTTGTTCCAACAGAATACTCTGGAAAGTGAGCTCTTTCAGGCCGTATGGTAAGAAGTCATGATCTAAAATGGACGTGCAGGGATTGACAAAAGTGACTAAATTATGCTAAGTTTAACAAACTTATGACAGGTAATATTGAGACCTTCTAGGCAAGGCAAGGCAAATTTAGTTATAAAGTACAATTCAGTATTCAGTATCCTTCTAGCGGTAAGAAGGTGGCTTTGGAAATTGTTCATGTACCCCTTCCCACTGCTGCCCTCTCTACTGACTCACATTAACATTTCTATCCTGTTTTCTGCTTTTTTCTTGCAAGGAAACCTGGTCATATATAATTGGAATGTGCTAACGGAGAGATTTTAGTCTCTTTTCTTAGGCATTCTCAGAGACAAGTTAGTACCAAGCGGTGCCACAGTGGTCCAGGGGACGGAGAGAAAAAGGTGATGTACTTGACTCCTGCCTAATCCAGTTTTTAATCAAATTTTGGACAAAAAATCAGTAATTTTTGCAGAAGCTGCATAGAGGTTTAATGGGGAATGTGATGCTACAAGGTTAAGAGAAATGTTTTTTATTAATGAACTTATACAAAGAGGTTGAACTGTCTGTAAAATATTTTGCTTGGATAAATTTTTAAGGGATCAAGATCTGGGGTAAAGGTGAAGAACTTCAAGAATAATTTTGTTTTAGAGGGAACGATGTGGCTGATTTTGTTTTGAGACAGTTTTCTTATAATTTTTGTTTTGATTTTTTCTTTTCAACTTATTTACACTACACTACGGATGAAGATAGACAATTCTTGTATTGGACAATTTGATTTTGGACAAAATCCATATTAGCAAAATGCTGGCAGAATTCCTTGTGGTTTCAGACACAACGATGGGAGAAAGAAGATTCATGGACAATGCTCGTCCTGGAACGATGTTGTGGTGCTGAACTGAGACATGAGGACTGAAAATGGACAACTAATTGCGGGGGCAAAGACAGAGGCATCGGAAAACCTTCAATGGACCACAACACGAAACAAAGATGAGTTGGCAGACACCCCTTCTGCATTTCACATCAGATTTTCCTGCACATAATTAAAACACAAAACACACATTAGAAACATACACGTTGACGGATGCGCTTAGAAGAAAACTTTCGGATTAAAAGCAATCAAGATTATTATTAAACCCCTAGGATGTTAATTGTTTTAAGTCAGAGCTGTTATTAGCGAGCGATAAGAGGGTCAAACGCATTCGGACAAGTGGTACTGGTCTGGAAACAAAGCTGGTAGAGATTTTGGGCCGCTGATAAGAAGGATTTTCTTTTACTTTTCAAACAAAGTTTTTATTTAAATCATTTAAAATACATATAGATATGTTTTGGAATTTTATTAACCCCACAGGGGGTTTTGAATAAGATTCAAAGAGGCACCTTTAAGATACAATAAGCTTCATAAAATACACAAGGTGCACGAGAAGAAATAGGGAACACCGCTAATAGACATCCATTTTGCACCAAAATGTTGATTTACCTGATGAGAGCATAGAGAAGTTTAAGAAATTATGCTAAACCTAAAACAGGTTCAACAACTTATGAGTATTGGTGATTAAAGTAAGGAGTGGGATACATAGAGGGGCCGTTTAAACGTAAAAGGAAAGTGGATAAGAACATTGTATGCTATTACATCAATGGGCGATAAATATGAATAAAAAAAACTAGTGGGCGAAGAAGTTGAAGTAGGCATTACAGCAGCAGTTAATAGCATAAACTAATCAATGAATGAACGAGTGAGCAAGCTAATTTTTCAATATAAGCAGAATAAACTCTATACCTTTTAACCTTGTTCAAGCGAAGGAGAAATTGTGAGCACAACATTTACTGGGTATCTTAAAGTATGCAGAGGCGCAACTAAGAACATAATAATTAGGATGTAAAGCACCACAAAGGTTAAGGACTTAAATGGATAAAACTGGAAGTTTAGAATAATAATGCCTTATTCTAATAAATAACTTGGGTAAATTAGAGATTAAAGCACCAGTGTAAATAGTTTGGAATTGTACGCAGTTACCTAAAAGGTGTGAGGAGACTTAACAACTATCTGTTTGAACACAAAATAGCACAATAGTTGTTCTTTAACTACATGTTAAAACATCCAGAAGAAATAAACCCACATAAATATAGTTTAGTCATCTATTAACCTAGTGGTCTTTTAGACCAGGGTAATCTAACGATCGTCCTCTTGTACATGCAGAAAAGTAATGAGGTCAATTAGATTAGTTGGACATTTGGTATCTGGTCAGGACAGCAGAAGCGACTCCTGGACACAAGATGATGATAGGAGGATAACAGCTTCAACATGATATCAATGCATGAAGGTTGGCTCTGAGGAACATCAGAGCTGCAATGGCATCTGACAGTGAAACTCCTGCTGTGCTAAAAAAACATCTTGAACAGGACTATGCATGACTGCTTTGCTTCACAGGTGATGGAATTCAACTACAAGGTTTCACAAACATGACATGGAGAGGTTGGCGTTCAGGAAACGCACCTAGAAGACACTCTTGGACTCTTTGGGGTAAATGGGCTCTAAAGGGGGACACTTAACAGGAGATAAACTGAAAGCCTGGGCTTACGACAAGGGGATAGTTCACAGACAGGGGGTGTGGGACACCCGGGAATTGCTGCTGTGGTTTGAAAATGTCAAAGATTTGTCGCAGGTGGTGGAGTGTTTCGATGACCCAGGCGCTTGAAACCAGGTTGGACAAAGGAGACGACGTCGTGTTCCCACAGGGATTACCTGTAACCTAACACTGACAGTGAACATTTTTGTTTTTGGGTTTGCTGGGGTTGCCAAAAGGAGCATCGGAGATGACTTTCTCTATCCTGACCAGGTTCACACTTAAAATGCAAAGAACAAATTTATAGAGGCCAAAACAAATACGGAGACAGAGACGTGTTCAAACAAAGAACTAGATAAAGGGCAAAACTTAAAGCTGATCATTTACCAATGGGTGGTCAATGTTTAAGGGGGTTTAAAGGAACTGCACAATTTCTCGAATAATTACAACAGACAGTGATTGATGAAACAAACAAGCAAATTCTAAAATGGGAATTTTTAATCTGCTGGGACAAGACGGTGCAAACATAAAATAAGGATTTATAGATCACTGGGTGATATAAGATCACAACGGTAATAATAATAATAAATGAATGAAACTGTAAGAAAATCATTCGGAATAATGTCTACTTAAAGTTTTTCAAGGATAAACTAAACACATGAGAACAAGAACTAGATACTTGTTAAAGGGTTGATTTATTTGGGGATAAAATTATGCTTTGAAGTATTATCTATTAAACTAATGTTGGAGGACTGACAAAGGTTTAAAGTCTCATAAAATATCTATCTAGAGCAGTATGGAGCTTCCTACATGGTCAGGGGGCGATGTGTTTAATAAGCAACAATGAGTTACTGCTCACAGCATACTACAGTTTAAAGGTTTGTTTCAAACAAGATTCAAACAGAGGGACATACGATAAAATTCAATTCAATTTTATTTATATAGCGCCAAATCATGAAACATGTCATCTCAAGGCACTTTACAAAGTCAAGTTCAATCATATTATACAGATTGGGTCAGATTATACAGATTGGTCAAAAATGTCCTATATAAGGAAACCAGTTGATTGCATCAAAGTCCCGACAAGCAGCATTCACTCCTGGGGAAGCGTAGAGCCACAGGAAGAGTCATCTGCATTGTACATGGCTTTGCTGCAATCCCTCATACTGAGCAAGCATGAAGCGACAGTGGGAAGAAAAACCACCCATTAACGGGAAGGAAAAACCTCCGGCAGAACCGGGCTCAGTATGAACGGTCATCTGCCTCGACCGACTGGGGTTACAGAAGACAGAACAGAGACACAACAAGAGAGACAAAAAAGCACAGAAGCACACATTGATCTAGTAATCTGTTCTACATTAGATGGTAGTAGCGGGTGAGCCGTCTTCTCTGGATGATGTCACAGTTAACAGAACGCCAGACCAGGTGTACCTACTATGAACAAAAAGAGAGAGAGCAAAAAGTTAAAAGCTGAAATGACGACATTTCAATGTAATACAATGCAAAACTGGAGAACAGTAGACTGAAGAACAGTAGAAATCAGTAGAGTGAGAAAATTAGACCCTGATGTCCTCCAGCAGCCTAGGCCTATCACAGCACAACTATAGAGATAGCTCAGGGTATGAGCCACTCTAACTATAAGCTTTGTCAAAAAGGAAAGTTTTAACATTAGTCTTAAAAATAGATAGGGTGTCTGCCTCACGGACCAAAACTGGGAGTTGGTTCCACAGGAGAGGAGCCTGATAGCTAAAGGATCTGCCTCCCATTCTACTTTTAGAGACTCTAGGAACCACCAGCAGACCTGCAGTCTGAGAGCGAAGTGCTCTGTTAGGAACATACGGGGTAATCAGAGCTCTGATATATGATGGAGCTTGATTATTAAGGGCTTTATACCAGGGTTGTTTACAAAAGCTGTCTGTTAAAACAAGCAGAAGTGATTAAAAAATCAAGAATTAATGGGGTTAGAATTGCTCTTCGCGTCAGGTGGAGGGCGCATTCAACTACAAGTCTTTTGGGTTGATGCACGTCAAGCTGAAACTGATTCACAGAGCTACTTCCTGTCTCCACCCTGGGCTACACCCACTTCCGGAATAGCAACCAATCACAACTCCGTGTGGGCGAGGGGCATGCACACACTTCCTTTCTCTTAGCTGAGCTTTTCAAAATAAGACAAGAAGTACATAGGGCTGCTTCTTATTAATATCACAACATTATTCTGCAAATATATATAGTAGAGCTTTCTTTTACAAACTTAAGGGTTTTTCTGTTGGACTTTTTAGAAAAATGTGAAGTATTTTAGAGCTGGTTCAGTAAGAAGTTTCTGAAAGGTTTTAGTACAATTCCCTGTGTGCTAGATAAATTGAGATGAACCGTGTCACAGTAGCCATGAAACATATGATGATAAATTTCTATTGCAGAGATTTTTCAACTGTTGGACAATTGTAAGGTGAGACACACATGGGAAAGAATTATAGAGAAATGCTGCTGCAGATAATGTTGAACTTTCAGATTCCTCCTTTTATATAAGAGCAATGCAAGATCTAATGATTACAGTAAAGGAGGTTAAGCTAAGAGCATAATAATTGTGAACGGAAATATCTGGATGTGAAAGTGTTTGAAGAAGGTAAATGAAAGAAGGATTGGGAGTCTTGATAAGAACACTAATTACACCTTGTTTCTGTTATCCAACAGTAAACAAGGCCTGGTGTCTGCCAACCATCTCAACAGAGCATTTTCCTGGGGATAAAATGCTTATTGCGTGAAAAAGGACAGGACACTCATTACCATCCAACTAAATCGTTTTTGTCCATGCTGAGGAATAAGAAGAGGACTTAAGAAGTTTGGGAGTAACATGCCAGAGACCTATGATTTTTTTATGTTTTCTTCTTTCTGTTTGCCATGAAGGAGCAGTTGCCTGAGAACACTGAGCTGACCACTTATGCGCGAATAGATTCATGTCTGCCACGTGCTCAGACTGGCCTGACGGTTTTTTACTTGCGTTATTGACGTACAGACTCTTTTTATATCACAAAACTTTTTTTCTCTTTTCTTTCTCCTTTCTGTTTTCGACTGACTTCCATGTTTGATTTTATGTGTTATGATGTTTATACTGTGATGTTGCATTATGTTGATCGATATGGCTTTATGACTAAGAATGAAAACTCTCTGTTACAGACACACACACCAAGACCTACAGTTCTTGCAACCCTTTTGCTTTGTTATGTGGAGAACCAGGATCTTATGGCTATCACAGATCCATAAATTACTTGGTAAGGCTAATTTTTAGATTCAATACAGGGTGTCTTCTCGCTCAGATTGGCCCAGAGTGGGATTCCCCTAGACTGGGCTCTATCGGGTTTTTACCATTTCTTAGAGAGATGGGTTTTTCCTGCTTGAGGCTCAGCCTGCCCTCTGATGCCCCCTACTGGTACTCTTGGATTTGTGAGGATTGAAGGTGATGGATGGTTGTCCATATGAACGGAGAGTGGAGGACCGAGTAGGAGGTTTCTTGGGGTGGGGGTAGAGTAGACGAATTTGGCCTTGATTAAGGTACATCTTTAGCTTATCTGGTCTAAAGTAAACTTAAAATAATGTGCGCATAGGAACCTAAAACAGGCCTAGCTCAAATAGTTGAACCCTAAATTGTAGTTAAAATGCTTGGACTGTGGTGTTGAGTAAAAAATGCTGAATTATGAAGTATTCATGCTGATTGATGCTAAGATGTTTCCATTGTGGTTTGTCCGGCCCTTTTCTTGGAACTGTTTTCGTTGTGATGTGCCTTTGGGGCACACCAACAGGGGGGGCTAACGGACAACTGGACTGTTTTTACAAAGTGCCTTTCGGGCACACCAGCAGAGATTGTGTGACCCCAGAGACTGAGCCGCACTATCGACTGCCATGGAGATCACAGATGGATGGACTCTGGAAGCCGGAAGCTGACGTGCGTGGATTGCTTGGACTGGACGGAATGACCGACTGCTCTGGGAGAGGGACAGACTGAGAGCTGTCGTTCCACTGGTTGATCATCTTTGGTGATGTGCCATAATGACACATCATCAGGGGGTCTGTTAGGATATCAACAAGGTCAAGTGGAACGAGCTGTTTATCCCAGAACTGCATGGCACACTTAGATGGCACTGACCCAAAAGATTGGCACATATCTATCAGATACCACCCCGGAGGTGACACAGCTTCTCTGCTGATGTCACAGTTTGGATGTGTACTGCCCTTGTATGGGTGTGTCCCGAGATCCCTTTATAATGTTTGTGTGATGAGCACTCGAGGCCGCCTGCCGATCAGGGGCCCATCAGCGCTGGTGTGACTGTAACTATTTCTCTGTCTTTACGTAGATAAAATATAACTAAAAGCATACTTGTCTGTTTTATGTGTCCTACATTCAAGGTAATAAGTAAGTGGGGGTCGCCTGACTGGGTAAAACGAACTGGGTCCACCGAGGGTGCTTCACCGTAGATGGGACACGGTGAAATAGTAACAGTTGTGAGGAAATACTGTTAATTCTTCACAATCAATGCCATATGTCAGCACAAGGTCTAAAGTATGGAGCCAAGAGTGCGTCGGTTTATGCACATTTTGAGCAAAACCAATTGAATCTAGGATAGTTTTAATGGCTACACTAAGGTTATCACATTCAGTGTCAACATGGATGTTAAAATCACCCACTATAATAACCTTATCAGTATTTAACACCAAATCAGATAAGAAATCTGAAAACTCATCCAAAAACTGAGTGTAAGGGCCTGGTGGACGATACAAAACAACAAACAGAAGAGGTTTTATTGCTTTGCAGTTTGGATGAGGGAAACTGAGGGTTAAATGTTCAAAAGAACTGTAATTATTAGTTGGCCTGGGACTAATTAATAAATCAGACTGAAAGATAGTTGCCACTCCTCCTCCTCTTCCCACAGATCTGGGAATGTGGAAATTTGAATAATTGGAGGGAGTTGACTCATTTATACTAACGTAGTCCTCTTGTAGCCAGGTGTCTGTGAGACAAAACAAATCAATCTGTTTATCAGAAATCAATTCGTTAACTAACAAAGTCTTTGGAGGGAGAGACCTTATATTTAATAGACCACATTTAATTGTTTTATTTTTAGGTTCAAGGTGAACCGTATTAATTTTTATTAGGTTTTTATGATTTGTTCCTTTTAGATAAGTTTTTGATCTGTTAAGTTTTGGCCGTGGGAAAGACACCGTCTCAATAGGATAATGGATGGGTAACAGTACAGAAGCTGCAGAGAGGTGTGTTAAACTACGGCTCTGCTTCCTGGTCTGGACCCTGGGTTGTCAGCATTTAGGAGAACTAATAAATCCGGCCAGATTTCTAGAAAGAAGAGCAGCACCATCCAAAGTAGGATGGATGCCGTCTCTCCGGATCAGACCTGGTTTTCCCCAGTAAGTTCTCCAGTTATCAATGTAGCCCACGTCGTTTTCAGGACACCACCTAGACAACCAGCGGTTGAATGATGACATGGGGCTAAACATGTCATCACTGGTCAGATCAGGCAGGGGACCAGAGAAAATTATGGAGTCCGACATTGCTTTAGCAAACTCACACACCGAAGCAACACCAACTTTAGTGACCTCCGATCGGCGTGACCGGGTGTCATTACCGCCAGCGTGAATAACAATCTTACTGTATTTATGCTTATCCTTAGCCAGCAGTTTTAGGTAAGATTCTATGTCGCCCGTTCTGGCCCCTGGCAGGCATTTAACTATGGTCCCTGGTGTCTCTAGTGCCATGTTTCTGACTATTGAGTTCCCAATAATCAGGGTCGGCTTCTCAGCGGGTGTGTCGCTGTGTGGGGAAAATTTGTTAGAAACGCAGACGGGTTGGTGGTGAACTGGGGGCTGAAATCTAGAGCTATGCTTCCTACGAACTGTACCCAGCCGGCCTGCTCACCCGGCTGCTCGGGTGCTTCTGGAGGACCACTAAGTGAACTAACGCTAGGTCTATGTGGCTCCGCGCTAGCAGAGGGGTGGCTATCAGCTGGTCTTTCCATAGCACGGAGCCGGGACTCTAATTCTGACACCCTCGCCTCCAAAGCTACAAAAACACTACATTTATTACAAGTACCATTATCACTAAAGGAGGCAGAGGAATAGCTAAACATCTGACACAGAGACCAGGAGATAAGGGGAGACTTAGTCAGAGACGGAGAAGCTGAAGTAATAGTAGGAGAGGAAGCCATTGTGGAGCTAAAACTAGGCTAGGCTAAAGCTAGGCTAGCGCCCTTCTACCACGCCAAGAGAGCAAACCGTGAAACACGAGGAGTTCCCAAGCGTGATGTGCAGCAACAGAAAATGTTTTAAAAGTGTTTATGTGTTAGAAACAGATGTCACAGCAAAGAGATTAAAGATAAAAGCGAGAGAATCTGGAGCAACAAACCGTTGCTCACGCAGTGAAAACAGGAAGTGATACAATACGCCTTACTGCAAACAGGAAGTGACGTCCATTCAGTTAGCTCTTCCCTGTCGGTTTGATCTGTTGGTTTTTGCTCAGTACTGCTCATGACTGCTCACCTCACCTGTTCTTGTTGAGCCGGAGTTCCCTTCATCACCGCCTGCCTGCTGTGGTTCGGGTCCTGCTCTTACTCCGGTTCTGCAAGTATTCACCCAGTCATGCTGCTAATCCTGCTGTGGTTCTGGTCCTGCTCTGTCTCCATTCCTGTTAGTGTTCACCCAGTCATGCTGCTTATCCTCCTGTGGTTCTGGCTCCAAGTCTCCACTCTGCCGTGCTGCTAGTCTTGCTACCTCCGTGCTCCAGCTCCATCCTGCTTGCCAGCACCAGCCATTAACAGCCCTGGACAGACTGTTGGTCTATTCATCCTCCACTATCCACCACCTTCAATAAACTTTCTAAACTAGCTCTGCTTGTATGTGGTTGTGTTTGGGTTGATATAAATCATGACACTGTGAGGGTTTTCTCAAACGGAAGTCCTTGTGGAGGCATATGCAGAGGTGTTACCTCAGTCAAAAAGTCAAAGGACTTAAGCCAGGAACATCTTGAGTCCAAGCTTTCTGTAGATATGCAGAGCCAGTACCTAACAGGGTCAATGCACAGTTTTGGAAACTAGTACACCATGATGACATAACAGCGGTTGTCTGCAGTGAGAAATGCATCTTGAAATTAGGAGAACATTTGTTCAATAAACATGGTCAAGATGTTACAAGACATGAGTACATCCGACAGAAGATGCATGAGACTGCACAAGGTTTCCAGCAAGGATAGAAACATGGCACGTTGGAGAAGCTATAAGATTTCTTTGTGCCAGCTAATTTCACTGACAAAGATGCTGTTAAGAAGGTGGCTGGCTTGGATGAGAAAAAGTATTTAAAACGCCATCTTTAGCACTCAAGTTGGGTCACAACCTCAAAAAGGTGGCCATTATTCTTGAATGTGAAGCTATGATCTCAGGCGATCAGAATACCATTCAGAATGTGCAAGTTTTCAAACAGATCTGTGGGACCAGATGGAGCGAGTGTATCTCATCCCATGCCCTTAGAAATTTGAAAGAGGCTAAATGGAATGCACCTCAGCTTATTCCCTTTGCTGATGTCAGAAAAATGCACCAGTATCTTGATACAAAAGGGATGGAGTGCCAGAGGAACTTGAAGGAAGAAGTAGTAAAGAAGAACTGGGCTGAACTTGCCAAGATCACACTTTGTGAGGTGATAATAATCAACCGGAGAGAGGAGGGAGAAGTATCCAAGATGCTTCTGAATGCTTTTACCTTGAGAGATACCTCTGTCACCCATCCAGATGTGGAGCTTGCTTTGACAGAACTTAAGAAGCTGTGTAAGCACTTTCAGCGAATTTCATAATTTGTTGCTTAATACTAGCTCCATAATTACTCCTCTTCCTCTGGCCTTTTTAGTTTTGCTTAAAGTGACCTTAGCCACTTAATAGTTTAATATAATGGATGTTACTTTGTTTTACAGGGAAAATGTCTGTGGACAGTGAATCAGACACTGAAGATGAGGGGGACTCAACTAAGCAGGGATGCAACGTCATCTTCTAGAACACCAGGTATGGATTAAACTGTCAATAAACAATAGCTGTATTTCCATGACAGTTTTGAACAAAAGAAAATCAAATCAAAGTTGGACAATGCTGCAGACCCTGTTTCCATAAATCACTGTTTTTCTAGTGCAAGTGTAATTTTTGTAACTCTCTGCATCTCATCCTGTGAGACTTAATTTCAAAACAATGTAAAAAAAATCTCAACTTTGAAGAAAATGGACTAAAACATAGGTAGTCTTTGATAAATTATTGATTGCCGCTACAGCTGTTAAGATGATACAGCAGATGATCATTCAAAAGATTATACAGAGATAAAGCTCTGTCTTCTGTAACCCCAGTCGGTCGAGGCAGATGACCGTTCATACTGAGCCCAGTTCTGCCGGAGGTTTTCCTCCCCGTTAATGGGGAGTTTTTCTTCCCACTGCCGCTTCATGCTTGCTCAGTATGAGGGATTGCAGCAAAGCCATGTACAATGCAGACGACTCTCCCTGTGGCTCTACGGTTCCCCAGGAGTGAATGCTGCTTGTCGGGACTTTGATGCAATCAACTGGTTTCCTTATATAGGACATTTTTGACCAATCTGTATAATCTGACCCAATCTGTATATATGATTGAACTTGATTTTGTAAAGTGCCTTGAGATGACATGTTTCATGATTTGGCGCTATATAAATAAAATTGAATTGAATTGAATTGAATGTAATGGTAAGGGCTAATCATGTATATAATGATTAGTTAGTGTTACAGGAGAAATGCATTGTATTTATGAGGCCAAAAACAGTTGGAAATTAGATTTTAGTCACTTGAATTGACCGACGTCACATCCAGCACTACACGAGATGTAGATATATGACAAATGCTATAAGTGAATAAGGAGATCATAACATCCTCTGAAAAATCATCATATTCAAGAGTGGTTTTTTTCTTACCTAATTAGCATAGTTTCCATTAAAGGATTTCATTTTTTGATATTTGGTTTTAAACAAATCTAGGGATCTTGGATACCTAATGATTGAATTATTTCATCTATAAAAGAATGTTTTAAAAAACTGTTGCTAACAGGGCCAAAATAAATATTGATGGTGAAAATTAGATGATTACAATGTCAGCAGCCTCTGATTAAGTGCTATTAAGAACTTTGCAAGAAGGTCAACTGTTAAACTAGTTATTCAAGATGCCTGTCTTAGAGCAAACAAACTGACTGCTTACTGTTGAATACTGATTTACCTAATATAACTGCTTTATTTAGGTCAGTTTAGGGTGAGAAGGAGATGCACACCCAATGTTGAACAAAACAAAGATCTGCCTTCAGCCAAAGGTAAGAATTTTTCTGAGTTGAAAGAAAATTAGATTGTAGATTTCTGATAAATATTGGAGCTTTAGAGGCCACTCTATGGTTAAAGTCGAGATAAATTTAACATCTGTCTGTTATTATTACTCTTCTTCAGGCATGCTCTTTTTGTCTTTTATCATTTATCTATATAGGTTTTCAGTTTACTGTGAAGGGTCTCATTTCAAAAGGAATAAAAGTGTGTGTAAACCCATATGGAAAAATGGCATACCTACACCAGCACACAGTTTCACTTTATAGATCCCAGCTGTACTTCAAAGTTTGTACACCAAATTCCTCCTCATGTTCAGGTATATTTAAATGAGCCAGCTGATCAATGTTATTTAATAGCAACCACTAAGAAAGCAGCAAAAAAAAACTACATTTTGCAGAGACAGACAGATGTTTTGGTGGGTGAGGTGGAGAGTCGACAACACCTCTTGTTAAGCACATAGATCCAAGAGGAATGCCTTATGGGAGTCTAAATTGGCTTATAATCATCACCATGGATCCGGAAATCTTTGTGATGCCTAAACACATGTTGCCTCATAATTCTTTCCATTTTTATAGTCTTCCATCAGTGCCAATGCATACATCACCCAGCTTTATGCACAAAATATTTGTATGATTTTTTTTATATATTCTGTCTCAATATCTGTTAATTTGTGGAACACAACACCCTGGTGATCATCGGAGAGGGAAAAGTTATAAAAAATTATATTGTGCAGACTTTGACTAAAGTTTTAAGTGGGCTTATTTTTCTTATTTTGTTGTTTGTGACATGTCCTCATGTATAGTTATGGCTCACCTGCATATATCACACCACAGTTTAGAATGCATAGAGTCGGTCTATGATTAATCGGTCTATGATTAAATTTAACATCTGAGAGGAATTATCAGGCAGCTTGGCTGCAGCTCACTATTTTAACATTGCATCGGCAATTCCCTATCTCCAAATTTTGCATACACATGGGTCAGAGTTGACGTGAGGAACTGCAAATTTTCACATCAAATTTCTGTTTTATAAATCAGGAACTTTGCATAGAAAGTTGCGTACGCAAGTTTCAGGCTCCATTTTGTGCATACGCAAGCTTTGTTAATGAGACGGCTGATGATTTTCTCAAAGTTGCATGTATATTGAGTTTTGTTTCATTTAATAGAGACATCGGATGATGAAGTACCGGTGGCCATTGAAGTCCCTGGCAACTCTAACATAACTAAAGGTAATTTCTCTACAAAGTTGCATTATAAGTGGGCAGAATCTTTTAAAATGTTTCAAGAAAGAATGTACCTCTAATTGTTATCTTAAAAAATAACACCCATCTGGTCCAATGTCATAATAACTTTTTTTCCTATAAGCCAGGGTTGAAAACATGCAAACCTTTACTTATTTTATAAGCATTAACTGTGACTATTCATTAAATACTTCACATTAACAGGTGAAAACCTATTTCCAATATTTCCCCCAGTTGTTATTGAACTAAACAATTGGGAAATGAATGAACAGTTCACAACACTTTTTGGTGTTAATCTGAGTTTTCCTCAATTATCAGCCAGGGGCCCGTTCTTCGTACATGGCTAACTCAGTTAGCTGGATTTGATTGTTGACGATTTGGCATGATCTTGGATTGTTTGATTCTTTGACAGTCATCCTGGACTTGCTGTCATAGCAACATGTGTGCAAGCTTAAACCTGCTCGCGAGCAGGCTTATTTCATGTAAACAGGATTAGATCGCAGCTTTATAGGCAGAGGAGACGGGGAAGTCTGCCGTAGCCATGTCTTGTCCATTTTTACAACAGCAACTTGTTGCAGAAGGTGCAAGAATAATTTGCAGAGCTGTTTGAGTTAATTGCGTATTGTGAGACAGACAGGATCCTTTAGCGCAGCGCGACAGTATAATTGTAGAGAGATTTTTCTTGGTGGCTGTTATAAACAGACACATCATTTAACAGTGGCTTTTAAAAAGAGGAAAAGTGGTGTTAGACCCATAAATAAAAAATATTTAAGTTATTTGTATGATGGTTTGCTTTTTTTTAGTCATATTCAGTAAAAAGACTGATAATTGTTCAGGCCATTTTATTGTGAAGTTTAGTTCTATTTTTGGCTTGCTTCCTGTCGAGCCGTATATTGTATTAGAAAAAACTATGGACAGATTATCTACACATGGAGCAATACAGTTTTTGACCGTGTAAACTGTGTATGACTTGTGTATGAAAAACGTAATTTTTTATAGATAAATAATTTTTTGTTAAAATTCCCGGTTTGCACGCATCCATTACTTCCAGTGTCTAAGGAATGACACCGATATTGGATCTGTTGCCATAACAAGTGGCTTTTTAAAATACAGTATAATGATTAAAGGCTACCATTTTGTAGAATATTCTTGTACTTCCCCTCCCTGGGCTGCCACCTTACCGTGGTGGAGGGGTTTGAGTGTCCCAATGATCCTAGGAGCTATGCTGTCAGGGGCTTTAAGCCCCTAGTAGGGTCACCCAAGGCAGACAGGTCCTAGGTGAGGGACCAGACAAAGCGCAGCCCAAAACTCCCCTTATGATGAGTACGATTGTTGGACCTCGTGTTCCCTCGCCTGGACGCGGGTCACCGGGGCCCCACTCTGGAGCCAGGCCTGGAGGTGGGGCACGTTGGCGAGCGTCTGGTGGCCGGGCTTTTGCCCATGGAGCCCGGCCGGGCTCAGCCCGAAGAGGTGACATGGGTCCCCCTTCCGATGGGCTCACCACCTGTCGGAGGGGCCAAAGGGGTCGGGTGCATTGTGCAACGGGTAGCAGTAGAGGGCGGGGACCTTGGCGTTCCGATCCTCGGCTGCAGAAGGTGACTCTTGGGACGTGGAATGTCACCTCTCTGGTGGGGAAGGAGCCTGAGCTTGTGCGCGAGGTTGAGAGGTTCCGACTAGAGATAGTCGGACTCACCTCGACGCACCGCTCTGGCTCCGGAACCAGTCTCCTTGAGAGGGGCTGGACATTCTTCCACTCTGGAGTTGCCCATGGTGAGAGGCGCCGAGCTGGGGTTGGCATACTTGTTGCCCCCCATCTCGGTGCCTGCACGTTGGGGTTTTCCCCGGTGAACGAGTGTGGCCTCCCTCCGCATTCGTGTGGGGGGACGGGTTCTGACTGTTGTTTGCGCTTATGCGCTAAACAGCAGTTCAGATTACCCACCCTTTTTGGAGTCCTTGGAAGGGGTACTGGAGAGTGCCCCTCCTGGGGACTCCCTCGTTTTGCTGGGGGACTTCAACGCTCACGTGGGCAATGACAGTGGGACCTGGAGGGGCGTGGTTGGGAGGAATGGCCCACCTGATCTGAACTCGAGTGGTGTTTTGTTGTTGGACTTCTGTGCTCGTCATGGATTGTCCATCACAAACACCATGTTCAAGCGTAAGGGTGTCCATATGTGCTCTTGGCACCAGGACACCCTAGGTCGCAGTTCAATGATCGACTTTGTTGTCGTTTCATCTGATCTGCGGCCGTATGTCTTGGACACTCGGGTGAAGAGAGGGGCGGAGCTCTCCACCGACCACTACCTGGTGGTGAGTTGGCTCCGATGGCGGGGGAGGAAGCCTGTCCGACCGGGCAGGCCCAAACGCACTGTGAGGGTTTGCTGGGAACGTCTGGCAGAGTCCCCTGTGAGGCGGAGCTTTAACTCCCACCTCCGGGAGAACTTTAAACACGTCCCGAGGGAGGCGGGGGACATTGAGTCTGAATGGACCATGTTCCACGCCTCTATTGTTGAGGCGGCTAGTCGGAGCTGTGGTCGCAAGGTTGTCGGTGCATGTCGCGGCGGCAACCCTCGAACCCGCTGGTGGACACCAGCGGTGAGGGAAGCCGTCAAGCTGAAGGAGTCCTACCGGGCTTTTTTGGCCTGTGGGACTCCGGAAGCAGCTGATGTGTACCGGCAGTCGAAGCGGCAGGCGGTTCGGCTGGTCGCCGAGGCAAAAACTCGGGCGTGGGAAGAGTTCGGAGAGGCCATGGAGAAAGACTTCCGTACGGCTTCGAAGCGATTCTGGTACACTATCCGGCGTCTCAGGAGGGGGAAGCAGTGCAGTACCAACACTGTTTACAGTGGGGGTGGTGTGCTGCTGACCTCGACTCGGGACGTCGTGCGTCGGTGGGCGGAATACTTCGAAGACCTCCTTAATCCCACCAACACGTCTTCCATTGAGGAAGCAGAGCCTGAGGACTCTGGGTCGGGTTCTCCCATCTCTGGGGCTGAGGTTGCCGAGGTTGTTAAAAAGCTCCTCGGTGGCAAGGCCCCGGGGGTGGATGAGATTCGCCCTGAGTACCTTAAGGCTCTGGATGTTGTGGGGCTGTGTTGGTTAACGCAGCTCTGCAACATTGTGTGGACATCGGTGGCAGTTCCCCTGGATTGGCAGACTGGGTTGGTGGTCCCCCTATTTAAAAAGGGGGACCGGAGGGTGTGTTCCAACTACAGAGGAATCACACTCTTAAGCCTCCCTGGTAAGGTCTATTCAGGGGTTCTGGAAAGGAGGGTCCGTCGGATAGTCGAATCTCGGATTCAGGAAGAGCAGTGTGGTTTTTGTCCTGGCCGTGGAACACTGGACCAGCTCTATACCCTCAGCAGGATTCTTGAGGGGGCATGGGAGTTTGCCCAACCAGTCTACATGTGCTTTGTGGATCTGGAGAAGGCATTCGACCGTGTCCCCCGGGGGATCCTGTGGGGGGTACTCCGGGAGTATGGAGTACCGGACCCTTTAATAAGGGCTGTCAGGTCTCTGTACGACCGGTGTCAGAGTCTGGTCCGCATTGCCGGCAGTAAGTCGGACTCGTTTCCGGTGAGAGTTGGACTCCGCCAAGGTTGCCCTTTGTCACCGATTCTGTTCATAACTTTTATGGACAGAATTTCTAGGCGCAACCAAGGTGTTGAGGGGATCCGTTTTGGTGGCCTTAGGATTGCGTCTCTGCTATTCGCGGATGACGTGGTCCTATTGGCTTGATCAGGGCATGATCTACAGCTCTCACTGGAGCGGTTCGCAGCCGAGTGCGAAGCGGCCGGGATGAAAATCAGTGCCTCCAAATCCGAGACCATGGTCTTGAACCGGAAAAGGGTAGAGTGCCTTCTCCGGGTTGGGGAGGATGTGCTGCCCCTAGTGGAGGAGTTCAAGTATCTAGGGGTCTTGTTCACGAATGAGGGGAAGATGGAGTGGGAGATCGACAGGCGGATTGGTGCAGCGTCTGCTGTGAAGCGGGCGCTGTACCGATCCGTTGTGGTGAAGAGAGAGCTGAGCCAAAAGGCGAAGCTCTCGATTTACCGGTCGATCTACGTTCCTACCCTCATCTATGGTCACGAGCTTTGGGTCGTGACCGAAAGAACGAGATCCCGGATACAAGCGGCTGAAATGAGTTTTCTCCGTAGTGTGTCTGGGCTCTCCCTTAGAGATAGGGTGAGGAGCTCAGTCATCCGGGGAGGACTCAGAGTAGAGCCGCTGCTCCTCCACGTCGAGAGGAGCCAGTTGAGGTGGCTCGGGCATCTGGTCAGGATGCCTCCTGGACGCCTCCCTGGTGAGGTGTTCCGGGCACGTCCCACCGGGAGGAGGCCCAGGGGAAGACCCAGGACACGCTGTAGGGACTATGTCTCCCGGCTGGCCTGGGAACGCCTTGGGATTCCTCCTGAGGAGCTGGCCCAAGTGGCTGAGGAGAGGGACGTCTGGGCCTCCCTACTGAAGCTGCTGCCCCCACGACCCGACCCCGGATAAGCGGAAGAAGACGGACAGACGGACGGATTCTTGTACTTCACTTTTACTTGTCCCCATGTTCTAATGGTCCCGTGGAGGCTCTGACATAAAAGAACAAAGTGAATATGAAATTATTTAAAACATCTACCATGGACAGCACATACGCATTTAATTTGTCTGCTATTTTTTGCCAGCCCTCTCTCCTGGCTTTAGCAGACTTTTAGGTGTTACCGGTCGTTTTAATTAATGACTCAAATTCGGCATAACCTTCCATTAAAATCTCTTGTTCTGCTTGGGAGAAAAACTGTGCGTGTTCTTTGGTCATGCTAAACAGCCAATAGCAGCGTTGCTGATCATTGTTTCTACTATCGACACATTTCCCCTTTTAAACCGACAACTCAATCCAGCCATACTACTTATAAACAACAGGTGTGTTTGAAGAACCCAATTAACTGGATCATGATTAGCCAGATGAAATCATCTTGGATGGCTCATTTGATCTTGGATGTTTTAAGCAACGTACGAAGAACGAGCCCCTGGTCAGGACCAGAGGATGTCTCTACACAGGATAGCTTATTTTTTCTTTTGACTTTATACTCTCAAGCAAATCTTTTAATTTCTTCTCCCCCACCATCAAATTACTCAAAACCTTCTTTTTGGTTAAATGCTTTGGAAACATCATATATATTGAGCAATTTTGTAGTTTTTTTGAACATCCCCTTGACCCCATCATTTCTTCTTATGATGTACTTTGCACAATGACTTCTGTACTTGCTGATGCTTTTAGAACAGCTGGCAAAACTTGTCTTCCTTCATGAATAGTTGTCAGCTTCACTAGTAATACCCCCTCCATTGAATAATTTTATTGCAGTGTACTGCTGTGGTGAACAAATGTTTTTGTGATAGCTTTACAACTTGCCCTGCCACAAAGATGGAATATTTTTTTTATTTCAGACAACTTAAGTGGCTCTAACAATTTTTCAGGGCCATCACAAAGGAGGAGACAAAAGTGGAACCAAGAAGAAGTCCAGGCAGTGGAAAAAACCCTCATGGACTGCATCGACTCTGGAACTGTTCCTGGGAAACCGAAGTGTATGAATTGCATTAAAGCCTCGCCAGTGGCCCTCAAAAACAGTACATGGCAAGCCATTAAATTGTACGTGAAAAATCGAATACATGCAATAAAACGGAAAAAGTTTCAAAACAAGTTAAGCATTGAACTTTAATTACTGTGAATGGAAATGGGTCTTTTGTTAGTGCCATAACCAGGCTGTTCGGAGATTGACAGTTTTGAATTTTTAGTTTTGAAAACTGCAGTCAAGTTCTCCATACAAGTAAAACTGCATGTTCAGGCACACGTATTGATGAATATGTATTGTTTGTTTTTTTATTTGTTTGTACATGTTGGCTTGTATGTATATATTTTTTTGCCATAAGACTGTTCAATAAAATGGCTTACATACTGTACAACCAGAAAGGAGAGTATTAACCAGTATTGATGGTTAGCAATAACAAGGTAATCAGGTATTCCTTAGCCACTAATGGGGTCCTATTCTGCAGGTTTTTTCAAACAACTGTTGTAGATTCTGAAAGATTTTCTGTAGCGATCTGTATTACATGAAATCTAAAGAAGCATGTGACTGAAGACACTCAGGTGTTGTAAGCAGTCTGAAGAGGATGTTTGGATCCAGGAATTTTTTATTTTTATGAATAACCCTTCTTTGCACAATTATCTACAGAGGTTCTAGAGGAGCTCCCATAACAGAACTGGCCTCTTTATCAGCTTGTTGAGCATCTTTAGATTAATTGCTCTAATGCTGCTACACCAAAAGATGACGACAGAAAAGATCACAAAAACACCCTTTCGAACAAAAAAAAATCAAACATAATGTGGTTTATTGATGTATCTTGGGTTTCCCTAAAAATACCAACAGTGCCACCTGGTGGTTGTCAGAAATGGCCAAGTCCCCGTGTTGATCCAAAAACCTGACAAGTTTTCAATTTTCTAAATTTGATAAATGTTTACATTAAAGATGATATTTCATGTTCCAAGGTCCCTCAAAAAAATACAAACCTAAAACTAAGCCTTTAGGTAGTTTAGAAAGATGGGTCCCTACGTGTAAGCTCCTAGTCAGTGCTTTTACGTCTCATGTTGCAGGAAAAACAAGTGTGTGTGTGTGTGTGTGTTTGTTCTTACATCAGAGTGAGGACCATTACTAATTTTTAACCAACAAAGTGAGGTCGTTTTTAGGAAGTGAGGACATTTTCCTGGTCCTCGCTTTGTTTCATATATTAATGAGCTCTGCTAGCCATATAGATGTTACTCTGTCTTGTTTATGAAGGTCCTCATTCTTAATGGTAAATGGCTTGGTAAATGGCTTGTACTTCTAGCGCTTTTAACTTGTCTTGATGACCTCCAAAGCGCTTTACACTACAGTCTTGATTATTCACCCATTCACACACACATTCACACCCTGACGGTGGTGAGCTATGTAAGTAGCTACAGCTGCCCTGGGGCAGGCTGACAGAGGTGAGGCTGCCATACAACGGTGCCACCGCCAGCAGGCAATGCGGGTGAAGTGTCTTGCCCAAGGACACAATGACAGAGACAGTCAGAGCAGGGGATCGAATCGGCAACCCTGCAATTGCAAGACAAACCCCCTAAACTCTGTGCCAAAGTCGCCCTTAGTGAGAAATGAGTCTGAATGTTCACAATTCCCTACTCACTAGGTCCCTATACTGTATAGTTCTGCAACTGCACTCAGGTTTCCACCAAACTGGTTCTCTACTGCTCCCCCTATAGGTGTTCTTTTGGCACTGCACCCAAAGTGGACACATTTTACCAGATTGAATGCCCTTTTCAGTCTTGTGATCAGTTTATTATTTAATATATAGGCAGTAATAGGCAAAACATAGATTCAATAAGTATCAACTAAATATGTATTTTTTGGCTTTGTGCATAAATAAAAATAGTTGTATGTCTTCAGACTGACATGATGTTCAAGCTAGACATGATGTTGCAATTTATTACAATATAATTAAACAAGGTGTAGATGACAGAAGAGTCCTGGAGGAGCAGGTAAGACATGAAGACAGACTTCTAACAGTGGGGACGATGGGCTTAACGGGCTGGTGACAGGCTGAAAGCAGAGCTCAGCTCCTTAAGGCTGCTGAACTCTCAAGAGGACCGTTGAGCAGGAAAAGCCCGCGTAAACTGAAACTTTTACTGAGAAACGGTAAGAACATGGTTGTATTCCGCATTACCAGGAGATGCTAAACTGTGAGATTAATCAAAATTCTCCACTGAAAAGTGGTGCAAGGAGCCTTCATCCGGCTCCTGGCAGGTTCAGAGACCAGACAGCAGATGTCTCTGACATTGATGGAACTCCTACTCAACCCTCTGTGCACGTGCCTATGGTTCACTTGCTGCACCCCACTCAGCCCCAGAGAAAGATAGCTTTTAAGCTTTTGATGAACGAGAGTCCTTACTTCCAGCCTATGCCTAATAGAAGACCTCAGTTGTCATGTTAGGGTTGTGTTCTGGCACTTGCCAACAGGTTATAGAGGAAGGGGGGGGGGGTCTCGTTTTAATCGTCTAATCAGGCTTTTCACAACTATAACATGCACATGCAGACCAGAGCTTCCTAGCCGTAGCAGCAGGGTCAAACACACTCCCATTTCTGGTTTATCAGTGGAGCACAGGAACCTTCCCATACCTACTTAGGTTTAGAAACATGACAGTCCTAAGCCGCTAATGGGGTTGTGTTCCGCATTACCAGGAGGTGCTACACTGTGAGAATAATCAAAATCCTTCACTGAAAAGTGCCTCAAAAAGGGGAAAAACCTCAAAGGTCACTAAAGGTCAGCAGTCAGATTGGCCTCCTTCAGTCACAAAGCCTAACCAAATCTGGGCCAAAACTGAACTTTTGACCAAAAAGGGATCTAATGCCACTTTCCATAGGGTGGTGACACTATAGTGCCCGGGTGGGTCATTTCCAGGCCTCTGACCAGGTCCTAGCAGGTTCAGAGGCCAGACGGCAGAAGTCTCTCTCGCTCTGACATTGATGGAATCCGTATTCAAGGTTCTGTGCATGTGCCTATGGTTCACTTGCTGCCCCCCACTCGGCCCCAGAAAAAAATAGCTTTTAAACTTTTGATGAAAGAGAGTATTTGCTTCCAGCCTATGCCTAATGGAAAGCCTCAAAGGCCTCAGTTGTCATGTTAGGGTTGAGTTCTGGCACTTGCCAACAGGTTATGGAGAAAGGGCAGGTCTCGTTTTAATCGTCTAATCAGGCTTTTCACAACTGTAACATGCACATTTCTGGTGTATTAGTGAAGCAGAGGAACCTTCCCACAGCTACTTCAGGTTAGCTACATCACAGTCCTTAGCCGCTAATGGGGTTGTGTTCTGCATTACCAGGAGATGCTACACTGTGAGATTAATCAAAATCCTGAAAAAGATAGCTTTTAAGCTTTTGATGAACGAGAGTCCTTGCTTCCAGCCTATGCCTAATAGAAAGCCTCAAAGGCCTCAATCATAATTTTACAGTTGAGTTCTGGCACTTGCAAATGGGATTAATGTTTTAATCATCTAATCAGACTCTTCACAACAATACCACACACATCCAGACTACCGGCCTGTTGCACTGAGTCCCATCATGATGAAGTGCTTTGAAAAGTTGGTAAAAGAACACCTCGTCTCCATTCTCCCCCCCAACACTCGACCCGTTCCAGTTTGCCTACCGACGGAACCGCTCCACTGAGGACACCATCTCCTCCGCTCTTCACCTAAGCCTGGCACACCTGGAGGAGAAGAACACGCACGTGCGGATGCTGTTCCTGGACTTCAGTTCAGCGTTTAACACTATCATTCCTCAACATCTGGTGGGAAAACTGGAACATCTGGGCTTCAGCACAACCCTTCGCAACTGGCTGCTAGACTTCCTCACCAACAGACCTCAGTCGGTCCAGGTCGGACAGAACACCTCTGAGGTTATCACCCTCAGCACGGGCTCCCCTCAGGGCTGCGTCCTGAGCCCCCTGTTGTTCACTCTGATGACTCATGACTGCGTCCCCAGGTTCACCACCAATCACGTCGTGAAGTTTGCAGACGACACAACGGTAGTGGGCCTGATCAGAGACGACAGCGACCAGGACTACAGAGAGGTGGTGCAGAGACAACAGCCTGATCCTGAACGTGGAGAAGATGAAGGAGATCATCATTGACTTCAGGAAGAACCGGCCGCACCACGCTCCACTGCTCATCAACAGCTCAGCTGTGGAGGTGGTCAGCAATACCAAGTTCCTGGGGTGCACATCACGGACAACCTCACCTGGTCTGTGAACACCACGTCACTGGTGAAGAGGGCACAAAAGCGACTGTACTTCCTGCAGAGGATGAGGAGAGCCCACCTGTCCTCGCCCATCCTCACAACTTTCTACAGAAGCACCATAGAGAGCATTCTGACCAGCTGTCTCGCTGTGTGGCGTGGAGGCTGCAGTGCCTCCGACTGGAAGAACGTGAGGAGAGTGGTGAGGACAGCAGAAGGGATCATCGGGGCTCCTCTTCCCTCCATTAAGGACATTTCATCTCAGCGCTGTGTGTCCCGAGCCCGAAACGTCATCAAGGACCCCTCACACCCCCACTATTGACTGTTCTCCCTGCTGCCTCCTGGGAAGAGGTTCCGTAGCATCTGCTGCAGGTCCACCAGGTTCTGCAAAAGCTTTTTCCCTGTTGCCATCAGACTGTTGAACTGCTGAACTATAAACTGGACTTTGCACCACATCCACATTCACATTCGCATATTTGCACATTTGCATCACTGCACCTCTATCTAGCATTACAAATGCTGCAGAACTCTTAGTTTCTAAAATGCATTCTTGCACAAATGCCCTTTGCACAATCACTTCTGCACATACAAATGGTTTTTAAAAATACTCACCTGTACACTGTGATCGCACATTGTCTCTTTCTCCTGCATTGTTTACATTTCAATTTTTTACTTTTATATCACTACTGCACTTTATCCTGTAATTTACTGTAATTTTCAAGCTGTATGCAAACGAAATCTCGTTCTATATGCACTCTGTGCATACAAAATGACAGTTGTCTAAGTCTGTCTAAGCCTAAGTCATCAGATCTTCCTAGCCTTAGCAACAGGGTCAAACACACTCCCATTTCCGGTATGTCAGTGTAGCACACCGATGGACCATTCTGCAGGCTGTAGGATATAGTTAAAATGTCATGCATGAGCCAGTCTCTTTATCAACCATTCCCCTTTCAATGGTACCATGCATTCCTGCAAAAACCCCTCCCACCTGTAGCAGGAAGGCAAAACAAGTGTTTCACAAAATGGTGTATTTGCCCTCATGACTCCATTCAAAGATCTTGCTGGTATCACTTTAGGCCCTATATCAAATGACCTTGGGGACCAATTAATGCTTATTATAGGTGGATATTTAAGAAATCATAGAGTATGTTGTTTTCTTCCCGTAAAGTAATCATTTTAATTTTGGATTCCTGAGTTTTAACATTTTGGACAGTAGATTTATTTGCTGTTTAAAATATGTGCAAAGAAGAATTGCTGTTATGATGAAATATATGACAACCTCAGTTAAAATTACGACAGAAGCCTTTTTAAAATTGACTAATCAAAATGAGCTTTTTAGGACAGTACAGCATGTTTATTCTGTATAAACAAAATATTTTTATGCCAATAATAACAACTAAATTAAAAAAAATCATACAGAAAAACTAAAAGGGAATCCAAATCAATATGCCCCTAGAATAAAAGTGAGTGCAAAGTCATGCCTATTTTTACATAAGAAAACATCTGACTTAAGCCTGATCCAGCAACCACTCAGTGACCCCTCCCGACCCTCAACTTTGCAACATTTACAACCTGCAGATGGCCCATCAAGCTATTATCCAATCAGAGTCATGCATGTGGATTCTGCAATGTGCAAGAGTAATTCATGCTGCATATTAGGAACCACAGTTGTTAGGCTCTGCTAATGTTCACAAAAAATGCTTTGTTTCTAAAATAAACATTATTCAAAATACAATGGATTCTATTGTTAAAATTATTAAATTATCAGGGGGTAATAAATCAGAGCCCCACAACCTCAGCATCGGTTTATTCTTCAGTGCATTAATCAGTAAAACGTAAAAAACCTGTTTATTTTCAAATCTTAAGTACATTTACTTCTTAATTACTTAAAATGTCAGAAAAACGTTTGTTGGACTCCTCGGTTCTCACAGTGATGGTAAAAAACTTTTTTGGTAATTTAATTCTCCTGCAAAATCTGAAGTGGTGTATTGCTGGTGAATATTCTCAGTCATCCAGGTCATGGTCATTCCAAAAAAAGTAAAAAATACAAAGCAACTGGACTTGTTTTCCGTAGTTGAAGACGTTTCGCTTCCTCTCCAGGAAGCTTTCTCAATTCAAAAGGTCTAGAGTAATGATGAGTACCAAGCTTTATACTACTGCCCAAACAAATGCCTTGTAATGGCTTAGATAACATGCAAATTCAACCGAAACAGGTCCACCCCTTAGTAATGGGTGGTCGTTAAAGACATTAAGCCAGCAGATTGAACCGAAACTGGTCCACTCCTCTGTAACGAGGGGTCGTTAGGGTTGTTATTGTCTTGGGTTAAAGGAGCGATGTTTTGATCACCCATATGAGGGTAAGAATTGAGGTGATAATTGGCCGGAATTAATTCTATAGCTGTATTGTAAGTTTTCGAGAGTTGGATCCTAAGGCCTCCTCCTCTGTTTAAGGTTGTTTTTTCTCTCTTAATGTAGATGGCTTCCTTCACACCCCTTTCAAACCATCTGTCTTCTTTGTCCAAAATGTGAACATTTTGGTCCTCAAAAGAGTGTCCTTTGTCCTTAAGGTGTAGGTGGACACCTTAAGGTCAAGACTCTGCTGTCCACCTACACCTTAAGGACAAAGGACACTCTTTTGATAAGCTAAAATAGCTAGCACCGTTTTTATCTTTAGATGCATGCAATTATTAATTCACCAACTCTTTTAACAATGTTTGAATTTAATTATTGGTTTTACTGGGTTCTGTCTGTCTTTCTGTTTCAAGCATGTGTGTGTGTGTGTGTGTGTGTGTGTGTGCGCGCACACGCATATATGAGAGAAACTTGTAAAATTTATTGTTTTTTATTTCTTTGTTATATGCAGTAGTCTAAGTAGCGGCGGTGGAGGCAGTCAACATGGCGGCCAAGCCCTATTGATATAGGGCTCTATGCGCTCTGTCTGCCAGGAGGGAGCTGCACTGAGCCCGCAGTGAAGTCTTCTTTGGGTTGATATCCATGCTCCGTGGCTTTAATAGCCAGCCAGAAGAGAGGGGGTGGTAGCCAAGCCAGGAGCAACTTCACCGCGATCTAAGCACAGCTCCATCGCAACAGTATCGGGCTCTGTCTGTTGTTCTCGGGAGGTTGGGTAATGCTCGCAATAACAAGATTGTAAGAGGGGAAAATAACTGAACCGGAGACCTCCACCCCTGTTTAACGATGGGCGTTTTTTCTTCACAAAAATTACTTCCTTTACTCCTCTCTCAAATCAATGTTCTTACCTATCAAGGATGAGAACATCTTCATCCCTAAAAGAGTGCCCACTGTCCTGTAAGTGTAGACTGCAGAGTCCTGGCCTAATGTGTCTCTTCTGTGTTGGGCCATTCTTTTGGCTTACACTATAGTTCTTGTCTTTTAGGCCTGTCATTAAAAAGTAAAGAAAAATAATCCAAATATAGTTTAATCATTTCATTTTCAAGTTTAAATTAGTCAGTGCAAAAGAGGAGACAATTATAATTAATGTAATTGTGGATTAATGTTTTAGACTTAAGGCCAGCATTGGACGCTATTAGTAATAGTATTTTACAGAAACTTTGCCTCAGGAAGAAGAGGCGCTTGTGAGCCTTCTTGACCAGGCAGGAGGTGTTGGTTGACCAGGACATGTCCGCTGAGATGTGGGTCCCCAGTGTTATGCCAGAAGCTGTTTGACTATGTGTATTATTATTATTAATTATAATTTGGTATTATAATTTAAAATAATAAGTAATTCAACTAAAAATTTAGCTATAACAAAATTTAGTTCAAATGGTGGTGATGTTAGGCCTTGTTAAGAAAATATCTTAGTCAAGCAGAGTGGTGTCTGTCTCTCCCTGCTCCAGTGTAAGATAAACATGGAGTTTTATTGCTGAGGGGGTGGGTCAGAAAGAGAGTTCCTTTGTTCAAAACAGATTTTCCCCTCCTCCTAAAAAACATGGGATGGTCTCACCCTTAAAAAGATGTGTTCAGACTTTTTAAAGTCAGACAGACTTCTCCACCGTGCGGTGAAAATCATCTTGTATGGTAATGTAATACTCTGTCTCTATATTTAATTTCTATGAATTAAATATGCAATATGCATCTTTTCACTTGCGGCCAAATCCGGAACTGGGAAAGATGGGTTTTCAATAGACATGTAACAGCAGCCCGGTAAACCCAATCTTATCATGGTGCTGAAACCCTCGGATTTTGGCAGTGAGTGAGAGTCTGTTTGAAAATTGGACACGAAAAGAGGATTAATTCTGCAACATCACCGGTCGACCGTGTTAGGATATCAACAAGGTCAAGTGGAACGAGCTGTTTATCCCAGAACTGCATGGCACACTTAGATGGCACTGACCCAAAAGATTGGCACATATCTATCAGATACCACCCCGGAGGTGACACAGTTTCCCTGCTGATGTCACAGTTTGGATGTGTACCGCCCCTGTATGGGTGTGTCCCGAGATCCCTTTATAAAGTTTGTGTGATGAGCACTCGAGGCCTTCCTGCCGATCAGGGGCCCATCAGCGCTGGTGTGACTGTAACTATTTCTCTGTCTTTACGTAGATAAAATATAACTAAAAGCATACTTGTCTGTTTTATGCGTCTTACATTCAAGGTAATAAGTAAGTGGGGGTCGCCTGACTGGGTAAAACGAACTGGGTCCACCGAGGGTGCTTCACCGTAGACGGGACACGGTGAAACAGTAACAACCGGAAAAATGTAAGGAGATTTTTCTCCATTGGCAGAATGTTAGCTGTTTAGGCCAAATTTAAGTGGTGCTGTGGGGTTTAAGATTCTCTCTTCTCAAAATATCAGAGGTTGAACAGAGCAACTAGTGTGAGAGGGTTGAATGGAATTTATGTTGAAACCGAAAAATGATTGAATTTATGTGGTTGTTCACGTCAGAAAAACGTAAAATTGGATACTAAATTAAATGCCAAGAAGCGTTGAAATGGTGAGGCGAAAAATAAAATAAAACAAAATTAAAAAGATAAAAACATGGACAAAAAAAAGATATGTTCGGAAGAATTGGCCAAACAAAAACCAGACTGACAAACTGGTAATTTTAGGGCTGAGGTGTTGCGCCACCTCTTGAGAACTTGGGACGCTCATAAAGAGGCAGGGGATAGGTTTGTAATAGAGAAAAAATACAGAAGTAAATAAGAGAAGAAAGAAAAGAGATTAAAAAAGGGGCCCCAGGAGAACAATTAAATTGTTTTCTAGTATCAGAACTAGGTTCTGATACACGACGGTCAGACGAGGAGATTTTAAAAAAAGGGTACGTTCCGTCGACTACGGACAGGGCAAAGAGGTCCTTCTGTGACGCCCCAGGCTGTCTGTCTTAAATGTTATGTTTGTTACGTCTTGTCTAATATTTTGAATGTCTCGGTTCTGAATGGGATCCATGCTGTGTGACAGAGCGTGAGAGAAATTGGTGGGGCTGCGGATCTGCAAAGAGTGGGGGTCTGTCTGTGTGTGTGTGTGTCTTCATGAGGGTGTGAATTTCTCCACGTGCGTGGGCCTCAAGATAAGAGCAGTGACTGGGGGTAGATTTAATTTTGTTAAGTAAAAAGTGATGAGTTAAAATATGGGTAAAAAAAACTAAAGGGGAATTTGGAAATCATTGAAAAAAAGGTTGATGCATTAATGATGTTTGTTGAAGTGCAGGACAACTTTCAGTGCAGTTAAGCATTTGAGGTATTGGCTGCAAGCTGAATGGGTGAGTTACATTGGAAAGCGCACGGCCAGCTGCATCTTGGTGAGTTTTGGAGAAAATTTTTATTTTCAACTGTAGCCTAAAAGTTAGTAAGAGGTTAAACGTTTGGAAAGTTGTTGAAAATTTGGCAGAACATTAAACATCTGTTTGAGGCATTATAAATTGGGAAAAAACGAATAACTAGCAATAACTAGCATTATCTATTGCAAAATAGCATTTTAAAATGCCTAATGAATGTATATACTTTCAGACATAAAATATAATTTGCGATTAAATAGTGATTAAAAGGTTTTCATTGTTTGATAGCCCTAGTTATAATAAATAAATAAATAAATAAATAAATAGATATAATCCGTCAGACTTCAGTCTAGCTGTTTAATAGAGAGTAGTAAATCCTATCAGCTTATGCTCATTTGCAGGCCTGGGAAAACCACAGTAAGTAGAACTAAACAGAGTTAAAAGTTGGGTTAAACTGTACCTTAATAGTGTGTGCTAACGGATATTGCGGTTAATTTGAGAGATTTTGTTAACCCTGCATTTAGTCATGAGTCAGTTTTGAAGTTATCCTCAAAAGAAGCAGCTAAAATTGAGGAATTTATGACTAATGTTAATGGTTTGCATTGTTTTATTATAGATACTGATATTGCAGAACGGCAGCAACTAGTAGATACAGAAAATATTACGGGATCATCACAGGACAGTCCCCTAACTATTCATTATATGTAATCGCATTTTCATAGTCCCACAAAATGCAGATGCCCTTGTCACACAGTAATTAAAGAACACAGGAATTTTCTAGTTGTTCACTTGGTAACATGCAACTTCTGGTGAATAAACTTCCCAGTATCAGTGATGGTGGTCGAACATGGCTGGCTGAATTACAAACTTTAACCAGAGGCTTAACACTGGCTCTCGGTGATTTTAGAGCCATTTTAAGACTTTCTGTGTCTGCGTCTGTAATTGCTGTCATCAAAATGTTGCTCAATTGTCCCACATGCCTGATGAAACTTTATTGTCTTCAGTAATTTCTTCCTTGGAAGATGCAATTGTACAACACTTTCCATTATCCACATCAGTTGAGCTTCCTAAATTTGACTGGGACCCACAGCAGCGTCCTGCAGATTACATAACTCAAGCTGCAGAGAAATGGATCAAACACACAGGTGTGGATCCTAAAACAAATTGCTCCAATCTGGGTGAATTATTTAGAGGGGCAGTTTTGGATGGGGTTCCTTCTTTAGTGTCCCTGCTTATGAAACAAAATCCTGATATGCCTGGGTGTTTGTATGCTCGCTGGGAAACCTGTTTGATCGACTATTTGCATGTGGCTCAAAGGGAGGACAGAAAGTCGAAGCAAGACTTAGAGGACTTGCAACTTCGATTACTTAAATTACAGTTTCTAGAAGCAAAGCGGAAAGTGATCAAGAGAAAGCAGGAGATGACACAAAGAAATGTCTCTGCGGGTGTATCATGTGGTGCTCAGACCCTGACGGTTCCACCACAGTCTAATTTCATTCATGGAGGGGGGCCACCTCCTCAGCTTTTCTGTTCTTTATTTGATTCCAGATTTGTTGTTTCTGTGTATGGACGCGGATCTCATTGTGACAGTCAGTGCAGACATGGAGTAAGGACCAGGAGACCGAGTAGACGGGGTGGACATGTCAGAACTTTTCGACCATCTACGGACATCTGCTTTAAATGTGGTCTCTCTGGGCACTGGGCCAGGGACTGTTTCGCATCACCAAATCCTGGCATGAAGTCCCAATACAATCTCACCTCCAGAATGTCAGTACCCCAGAAAGGGGATAACGCTCCCATGAACAATGTTTCCTCACCCTGGAGAAGTGGCCAACGCTCATGAACAGCACAGATCCCAAACTGTCAAGGGAAGTGACTGTATGAATTTTTGCGCACATTGTAGCCACCTGTTTCATCTGACTCTGAGTTATGAAAAGGAGACTTTGTCACTGAGGTGCTCACTGAGAGATTACAGCGATCTGCTCCTGCAACACTGGAGAAGAAATGTGGAGTGTCACACATGAAAGCCATGACTACGACGTCTTAACTCTGATCTCATGTCTGCCTGAATTTGTTGCATGTCAATCCGTGTCCATCTCAGGTGCCGTAGCCTGGTATCAAACTTTTTTAAGGTAATTCAGACAATTATTTTTAGCCATATACTACTGAACAAATTTAATGGCATGTGATATTGGATGACATGTGTTCTCATATTTTTTATGTCTTGAGGTCCTAGGCAAACAATCTGGAGCTGGTTAACACTTTCTAAAGGCAGCCGCTTGAGCATACCCCAGCGCACAGGTTTGCGATTTTGAAAATATAGTGATGTCTATTTACTTTTCTGTTATATAACTGATAGGTCCTTTTAAACATGAGTTTTAACCGTGTAGATCACCATTAAACAGCAGCAGGTGTATTTTACCATATCTTCTATGGGCAGACAATCCACTGGGGTGGGAATACTTTCACATGCTCCACTTATACTTCGGTTTCTGTGAGTTCTGGTTAAAAACTGCATGTCATAAATTTTCGCAAGGGGGTATGCGAACGTCCTGAGGAAACAGGTTTATAGTGTTTTTCTGGAATGCAGAGTGGGTGCCCTGGTGTCTACATCCTGTGTTTACACAAGATACCAGGGACACATGTTAGGTTACACGGCTGTGTTAGGTTATTTCTTAATAGCTCACAAGTATTGAGATTTTTCTATTTGTACATCTCACAGTTGCCTGCTACACCATACCAGATTTTCACCAGAATTTGCTGTTACCAGGTGTTTTATTCAGGTAAAACCCAATATTTTATCAGTATGTAAGTACCTTGGAACATTCAGCATTCTCATAACATCAACTTGCTGTGAGCAAATTAGTTTACAGTCATCATTTCAATGGGTACACTGATCTTACACAACTTTCGAAGGACTTCTTGCAGATCTGTGGTATTATGAAATTGCATTATGTTTTGATCTGAATCCAGGATATAGGGCAGTGTTTTTCATACTTCAATTCAGATAAGTATTTACAGTTACTTGATTCCCTATGATGACTAATACGATTCTTTGTTAATGTTTTGTAACAAAATTACTTTTGTTCCAAGCAGAGGGATAGGACACAAACATTTATATGATAATAGTGTATCTTAAAGTTATACAAATCTTAACCCTTATATCAACCCTTGGCACCAGTAACGTGGATGAGGTGTTCTTGTGCAGGACCCCAAGGGGAGGTATGTCACCGCGTTGCAAATCAAATCAGATAAGGTTGTTTAAAACCCCCAAAAGAACCCTCCCATGACTCTCTGGAATGTTGGTTCAGTTGACTCCCAAAACAGGCCTGGACCAGTAAATTAGATGTGTCAGAGAAGCCCTATCTGCTAGAAGTTGGCTATTACGAGGAGGTTTTAGGCCCACAGTCTTAGCAGAACAAAAAAGTGACTGTTAAATGAAATAAAGAACTATATATATTAAGAAAAACTGGATAAAACAGAGATAAACAGAGGGTAACTTAATGCATATTTAGTTTAGTTTAAAATCATTGGTGTGTCAGGTAGGTTAGTTAAGGTTTCAAAGCCACATATATCTGTTAACTGGATCAGGATTTGTAACAACTAGATAGAACGATAAGTAACAAAATAGGGGTTTGGTACAAAACAGTGCACATCAAATGATGCAAAAAGGTGGATGCAGGACTTTTTGACATGAGGATGGCATCTATTGAAGGGAAACTAAGTGAGGAATTCATTGCAGGATGACTTTAAAAGTGCTGTAAAATGACCGGATGAAGGTTTGCGTTTTCTATAGGATTAAAACAGGAATTTTTTGCAGCACACAGAGTGGACATCTGAAATAAAAAGGGATTACAGAAATGGTATGGATGAAGTGGTGCAAGCTATGGCAATTTTTGAATCCAAAAAAGCATTCTGACATTCTTACAGGAAAATGTACTTTGATTTCAAACTAAATTAACTAATTTTTGATTCCACAGACATGGCGATTCCCACCGGAGGTATAAAGTTTTTGTGCAGGCATTCTTTTGCAGGACAATCAGAGGCCCAGCGTCAGGAAAGAGAAATTGCGATAAAATGTCTCATCAACTATTACATTTATAAAAAAGGTTTCCCATAGGCTGGAGATGGAACAATGGACAGGTGGTAAGGCTTTATGGGGAGAATCCTAAACACAATTGGCTAAAATTCTGTGCACAGAGGAAATTGAAAATGGGGTCAAAAGCTTTAATGTCTGTTTCTTGTGGGAGTGTTCAGTTAATTTCATTACAGGATATGATTCCATATGACTGAAAGGAGCTTTTCGGGACCGAAGTCAACCTCCGGAATTACAGGTAGCACACGACATTTGATATCTAAATGGTTGTCGTGTAAGTTTCAGGTTATATTGGAGACATAAAATTAGGAGAGTCAAGGAATGTAAAGGGAGTCAACCGACCCCCAACCTCGAAGGATGCGCGCTAAGGTCATCAACAGACAGATGTGGTGGGCCAGAGGTCAGGGGCCCTTCACTTTCCAGGAGCCATGTGTATCAGTCGACAGAGGGTCCAAGGGAACAACACGGGCCAGCCTTCGGGTCAGACTGGCTGACTGGAAGGGTTTTCAACTGCCACCCACCCGTGCCATCCGGCGACGAGGGCTGCATGACGCGCCGAGAGCCACTCAAAAGGATGAGGCAGCTGGATGTTTATTTTGTTTTCGTTTTTTATTTTTAATAAAGATTAACATCCAGTTGTGTGGAGGCCGCGGTTGGAACACTGACTCTTTAACCCATCTTCTTTAAGGGCGAGGAGAAGACATCTCTGAGACGCAAGACATCATGACAACAATTGAATGCATTGTGTTAAAAAAAAAAAGTTTGTAATCACTGCATATGTCTTATAAGTTCCATATTCATAAGGTGTTCAATATTAGTATCGTTAGAATCTTGGTTTTGCATTGCATAAAAATCTGTTTTTTATTCTGTGGTTTGATCTGAGTGTAGTGCTTTCATAGGTTATCTTAATTTCTAAAAAGATGTCTTGTTAATCTAGGTTAGGCCTCTTAAAGTCATATTTAGATCATATAATAGTTTCTGGTAGTTGCACATTTATCTTAGCCTTGCACCTCTCGGATAAAGGTGCTTACTTTTCTTAATTCTAGTAGGTTAGAGATTCAGATAGCTTTAGTAGCTTTTTAGCTTATACTTGGGTTACTTTACATTTAAGGGGAACATCTTCCTATTTACACTTTGTTTAAGGGTTACAAGACATAGACTTAGTTTAGCCTAGTTATTGGTTTGATCTGATGATCAAAACAGAGGGAGATGTTAAGAAAATATCTTAGTCAAGCAGAGTGGTGTCTGTCTCTCCCTGCTCCAGAGTAAGATAAACATGGAGTTTTATTGCTGAGGGCGTGGATCAGAAAGAGAGTTCCTTTGTTCAAAACAGATTTTCCCCTCCTCCTAAAAAACATGGGATGGTCTCACCCTTAAAAAACTGTGTTCAGACTTTTTAAAGTCAGACTTCTCCACCGCGGGGTGAAAATCATCTTGTATGGTAATGTAATACTCTGTCTCCATATTTAATTTCTATGAATTAAATATGCATTTAAACTGTTCTACCTCTCGATTAATGTCTTTTCACTTGCGGCCAAATCCGGAACTGGGAAAGATGGGTTTTCAATAGACATGTAACAGCAGCCCGGTAAACCCAATCTTATCAGCCTATAAGCCTGTAATGATTTGGAATAAGATCTTTTGAATTCAGTGACTGCAATTATATATAACACGTCACCATAAGAAAGTAAGGGGAACAATGTAGCAGATAAATGTCTCTTTTCACTCAGTGAATAATAACAAAGCTACAGTAATAATTTTACAACATCTACATCAGATTAATGATAGGTAAAGTAAGCTAATGTGGCGAGACTAGATTGAAATCGGGAAATTGTAAATTTCTGAACCCAAATAAAATTGCTCCACAACGCCACCTTGGGAATTTCACCCAAGGAATATTACTCCCCTTTTTGATAGGACACACCAGTTCACTCATGCATGGATTAAGACATCTGAGGCAATTTTAAAATGTACAAACAGCTTTTTATTAGATGCTTCTTAAAATATTCTTTTTAAAACCAATTCTTTATAATGCTAAAGGGAAAAAAAGAAAAGTAACTACAGTAGCTGAGGTTACCGGCGGAAGGGGCCACTATAGGACAGTAGCCGCCCAAACACAGCAAACAAAACCCCTGTAAAGCACCAGACGCAGTGAGACAACCCAAACTCAGGAATCACGGCACAAAAAAAGAAGACACCGTCACCACACCAACACCGCCGGGCCTCAGCACTGCCAACAGAGACAGAAAAAAAAAAAGAAACAATTAATAAGGACAACAATCCAAAATGTACAACAAAAGGAAAATAATATCAGCCCAAATGAATCAATAGTCAGGCTATGTCATAAATCGAAAGGGCTGAAACAAAAATAAAAATTTAAAAAATACAAATTAAAATGTCCGAATCTGGTGCGACCCTCTGGCCACGCCGCAACAGGAGGTGAATTGAGCGCACCGGTGCCGCACGCCAAACACCACTTCAATTAGGGCGTGTAGCCGCCACCACAATCCGAGGTTGATGATGCACAAAATCCGGGATATCAACAGAGCAGCAATGGTAATATGGGGAGACCTGTAAAAGTTAGTCACTATGTAACAGAACTGCAACAAATTGGCATTAACAATGAGCGTTACTTCTTACCTCCCAATCCAGACAAACTCATGTACGCGTGCACACACACACAAACCGACGACGAGGAGGAGAGCCGCACAGTAGCGTTTTGCCTATGATCACACCTGGATTTAGATCTTCTGTGAACAAGCAGCAATAGTGCAAAGGGAGGGGAGACCTACCACCACAAGATCAGAGCAGCATGCACCTGATGTTATGCCTTTTGACTGTCAGTCCCTGAGACGCGAGTCACAGCCAAAGATTGAGGAAGACCTGTGTGTTCGATTGGGCGCAGCGGCTTCTTATATACCACGCCCACTTTGCCCAACCGGAACCTCGCACCTGAAAGCTATTTATTTAGCAATACATATATTTCTATACCACTACATTCTACCCCCCCTTCTTGCATCGTCGACCGGACGATGGCTGATTCAAAACTAATAAAATCAGTTCCAAGGTCTAAACAACGCTGACACAGTTGACAAAGATGCAGAAGAGCCCCCAGGATGAATGTCTCCTGCTGGCCGTGGGAGATGGTGCACATTAGTATGTTGACCAGCAATTGGACGTTTGGAGTGACGTAGGGCCATTGGGTCAGCACAGCTGGTAGATGGAACAGCCAAAGATATAGAGGGTTCAATAGATGCAGCAGGTTCAGAAGGTGGCCCAAGTTCCTGGGATGGAGTTTGAGGCAGCAACCTACCAGAAGGTAAGGCAGAAGCAACCACAAGGGGTTGCTGTTCACAAACAAACAGATCATAATCAAAGGGGCCACTATCTTCAGACAGTCCCTTTTCTACAGGAGGCAAGTTATGGGGAGAAATGTGATCAGGAGGAACAACACCAACCACAGGTTTTAACATGGTACGGTGCACCTGTCTTACTTTAGTCTGGTCATCCAGAGGCACAATGGTGTAAACAGAGCCGCCGTCCTTTGGTGCCCTCAATACCTCGTACTTCACAGAGCTCCATCGGTCCCTTGTCTTATAAGGCCCCCTAGCAGTAAAGTCACGCAAAAACACAAGTTGCCCTTCCTTTAATGGCCGATGTTTCACCTGAGTATCATGAGTCTGCCTTCGGCGATCTGCAGCATGTTTCAGGTGCTCTCTAGCCCCATCAAAGGCTACCTGCAACCGAGCATGATGTTCTTGAACCCACTCATGGACAGAACCACCAACTGGACTCTCAACTCTACCCAAAAGAAAATCCAGGGGCAATCTAGGTTCCTGCCCAAACATTAAGAGAAATGGTGACTCTCCAGTAGACTGGTGAGGAGTTGTATTATAACAATAAAGAACCTGGGGCAAACAGGCATGCCAATCTCTTTTTTGGGACACAGGCAATGTTCTTAACAGATTGTGCAGCATCCGATTGAAGCGCTCACATTGGCCATTTCCTTCTGGATGGTAAGGAGTGGTGCGTGATTTTACAATGCCATACAAGTTACACAGCTGCTGGATAAGCAAGCTCTCAAAGTTACAACCCTGATCGGAGTGCAACCGAGCAGGAACACCAAACTTGTAAAACCATTCAGACACTAAAACCTTAGCCACAGTGGCCGCTCGCTGATCCCGTGTAGGGACAGCAACAGTATATTTACTAAAAACATCCGTCAAGACCAAAACATTTTCCAAGCCATTATGGGTGGGCTCTAAGGTGGTATAATCAATGGCCAAAATTTCATTAGGACGTGATGCCAGTAGATGTCCCATATAGCCATAAGCTTTAGGGTGAACATCCTTTGCCACTTGAAATTGAAATTTATTGAAATTTGAAATTGAAATTTATTCGAACATGATACAAATATAAAAATAAAATAGTGCACAGTAACAAGAAGTGCATAAGAAAGAAGAGAAAATACAGATTTTTGTTTCAGTTAACATATCATGCTCAAAATGGGGTAGAAAGAAGTGAGAACTTATAAACTCCTACCCCTAAACACTTGGCATCTCTCACAAGCCTGGCACCATTGAGCCACATCAGAGGCCATATGAGGCCAATAACACCGGGACCGTAAGAGCTCCAACGTTCGCTCCACTCTCTGGTGACCATGCTCTTCATGGACTTTAGTCAGAACATCCTTGATTAGCACACTTGGCAACACCAGCTGGAACACAGCATCACCACCATCTGATCTAAATACCTTTCGATAGAGAACTCCATCTCTCTCGACAAACCGGTCCCACTGCCGCAGCAGAACCAAAGTGGACGGGGACAGCTGGGCTCGCTCCTCTCGACTGGGATGCTGTCCTTTCTTCCAGAACACCAACAAGTCCTGTACAAATGGATCAGCCTGCTGCAAAGCACAAAGTTCAGCCGTAGAATGCTGCGGCAAAACCGCAACAACTGCCTGGGTTGCCTCAACCTTTTCAAACCCCAAAGCGTCCTGCAATGCTTTAGGCAAAGCTGTACCTGGGAGCATTGCTTTCACATCTGGCGGATCAGGTGGATGCTGACGAGAAAGTGCATCAGCATTGGTATTACACCGCCCTGACCGATACTTGATCTCAAAATCAAAAGAGGCTAGCTGAGCAGCCCACCGCTGTTCAGTGGCAGCCAATTTAGCAGTGGACAAATGGCTGAGAGGGTTGTTATCAGTATATACAATACATTTGTTTCCCAACAGATACTCTCTAAACTTGTCAGTCATGGCCCACTTGAGGGCCAGAAACTCAAGCTTCATGGAGCTGTAATTTGCCATATTTTGCTCTGTGGGTCTCAAGCCTCGACTAGCATAAGCAATCGGTCTCACTTTGCCTGCCTGTATTTGCGAGAGGACTGCTCCCAGGCCACCATGGCTGGCATCAACCTCCAAGATAAATGGTTGAGTGAAATCTGCATAGGCTAGCACTGGCGTTGTTGTTAGCTTAGCCTTCAAGGCTTCAAAGCTCTTTTGACATTCATCAGTCCAGCATGCAACAAGTCCACGATCAGGTTTCTTACCGGTACCACCACACTGAGCCACCGCTTTATGCAATGGAGCTGCCAATTTTGCAAAACCTTCCACAAAGCGACGGTAATAACTGGCAAAACCAAGGAATGACCGAAGTTCTGAGGCCTTAGTGGGAGTTGGCCAATTGGCTACAACTTCAGTTTTACTAGGATCTGTAGCAACCCCCTCACCAGAGATCACATGTCCTAAATAACGTACCTCTTTTTGAAAGAAGGAACATTTACTGAGCTTTGCTTTAAGCCGCTGTTGGTTAAGTAGGCCCAGCACCACTTTCAAGCGCTCCAGATGTTGATCCACACTTGAAGAGAAAACAACAATGTCATCAAGATATAACAGGACAGACTGGTACTGTTGGTCCCCAAAAATCCGCTGCATTAGCCGTTGAAAAGTGCTAGGCGCATTACAGAGTCCGAAAGGCATTCGGTTCCATTCAAACAGCCCAAAGGGAGTACAAAAGGCAGTTTTTGGACGGTCTGCCTCCACAACTGGAACCTGATTATACCCGCTAGCGAGATCGAGGGTAGAAAACCAGCATGCACCAGACAAGGTATCCAACGATTCTTCTATTCGTGGAAGGGGGAAGGAATCTTTCCGGATCTTACTATTTAGTCTTCTATAGTCAACACACATACGAATACTCCCATCTTTCTTCCTCACTAAGACTATGGGCTGCTACTTTCTCTAATGATCTGTGAAGCAAGTAACTGATTTATATGGTCCTTCACCACCTGTTATAAGAATTATTATTCGTAAGTCACTATGGCCTCACACCACTCGGACAGAGGAGGCCTGGAGACCTGATGTCTGTGTATAAGATCCACTGTTTTCTGATTGCAAGGCCAAATGCTGCAGCTGCTGAGGGATACTGATTGTTTACGATAGACTGTCTTTGTTTTGTCTAATGGGAAGGCCACGGTGCAGTATTAGGGGAAGCCCGAAAAGCGAGGCAGACAGAGACAGGGCAGACAGAGACTGCAGCGGAACCGTGGGGTGCGATTACTTTCCATCTATGTGAATCTCTGCTCTCTTTCTCAATAAAAGTGCTGGAACGTCATACCACCGTCTCGTCAATTAGTAAAGATGGGAACTCAGTTACTATTGCTTAGAATTCCACCCAAAACTCCCATAACAATTTGGCGTAAACGAACAGGATCTCCGACCGACGAGCCGGGGAGTCCGGGGACAAGAGCTGCTTTGGCCGGCCCGGAGAGGTTATCCGGCCTCTGGTACCCCGAATGGATTTTCAAGGGATGTGGAGGAGCTCCTGGTCTCGGAGCATCTCTGGGGCGTCGGCGCGAAGATCCGAACCTTTCTTTCATGAGACGGTAAGGGGATTATTTTCCAGCTCTTTTAAAAACAAACGCAATTGGTCAAAAATGCTTGCAAGCTTTTAAAATTTAAACCCCATTTTAAAGTATACCTCAAGAAATTTTACAATTTAAAACTGTAAACCTAAAAGGTAGTAAAAGTAAAAGCCGGTAGAAATAATGAATTATATTTAATCCTTAAGGCAAATAAAACAGGGTTCGCAATACCGAACGGTGACTAAGGTTTAAACATTAAACTAATATTCAAAATTTAATTAGAATACGTTTTCAGCTGAAATACGGACTTTCCCACAAGGGGGGAGGACGGGCAGAGTGATTTCCACCTGGAGAACAGGTGACCGACTGAGCAGTTTGCAGCTGGTCCATTAAAGTCCTCTTGTCTTGGGTTTGTGCAAGAGGCTGTCCACTTCTGTTGTGGATGAAAGCGGCAGGGATGCTTAAGTCCTTGACTGTTGCGAAGACGTTTGCAGCTTTGATAAGTGGGGACCCCGACCATTATACCAAAAAGCCGACCATCAGATGTGAGGCCTTTCATTTTAGTTGGTCGATCGTGCTAAGGATAAGTAGAAAATAATAATAAAAAACAAAAAAAACGATAAAATAAATAAAAACAAACAAAAAAAAAAGAGTCTGGATGCAGAAGAGTCTGTGTAATGGGTAAAAGGCAGAGTTTCTCAGGGTCAAGCCTAGCCCCAGGGTGAGACGTTCGATTTCATGCTGAAAAATGTAGGGGCCCAGACGCATGACATGCATAAATTATTTGAAATGATTTGCGTAAACATGCAGATTTCTCACATAGGGGTTATTATTATTACTATTATTTTATTTTATTGCAGTACTGCTACTAAATAATTAAAATAAAATTAAGAGAAAAACAAAAAAAGCGAAAATTGAATAAAATGAATAAACAAGGAAACGGAAACGACACTAAAAAGGCGTTGCACCGGGGAAGCGTTTACGTGGGGACCGATTAGGCACTTCCGTTGTGGATAAAATTGGTCTAAACTGCTAATAGACCCTTTTCACAGTGACGTCATGCAACTTCCGTTCTGCGGTGAAGCAGGGTATCTTTACTTCCGCTTTCTCCGCGAGCAGTGTTTTTACATAGGGAATTCACACAGTCCCTCACCAATCTACCCAAATTTCGTTTGGGAGACGTGCACAGAATGGCACAAAAGCTTTCGGCCACACCAGCCTCCAAACTCGACAAAGATGACAAGTTCTTTGTGGAACAATACCTTTTCGATTATGAAGGTAAGAGCTTTGTCTTCTTAGCTCTGTTGTTAGCATAGATGCTAGGATAATGGTAGCTATGCTACCAACAGGACTTTTGTCATTTATTAGTTTTCTATTTCTCCATTATATTGCTACGCTAGCTTTATTGCTATATCAGCTATTCTGTTTCACAGCTTTTAGTCAATGAGTCACACCAGGGATATAGTTGATGTATAATGTTGAGCCTTTTCTTACTTTGTTTTGGAACAGTGTCAATGCTGTTGGCCACTTGGTCACAGCTCTATGAATAAAAATGAGGAGCCTCATTCCCTCCCGTTTTTTTTTTTTGTGTAGTATTTTACTGAGGTTGCAGACTTTGCAGTATCCCACAAAATTCCTCGGTGGGTTCAGTGTGTTTCTCAGTCTTGTCAGTAGATCTGGAGCCTCAATTAATAAAATAATTCTGCCCATTCCTGTTAAAACTGTGATAGCTTAGGACATCATAGACTGAGAAAGACGCTGTCAATAATGTTGCAAGCACACTGCATGCACACTAATAATCAGTTCACTATAGTATTTATGGATTATGCTGCTGTCGGGGCAAACCCCTTGTGTCCTATACTGTTATTTTTCAGGAACTGACCAAAAAAACATGGATTTAAAAAAACTTCAGACATCACACTTCATATATTTTAGTTATTTATTACATAGATACTTCATAGCAGCTCTGTCCATTTTACCTTTTACCTGTCCTGTTTATCCTGCTGCCTTGCTTCGGTTCCCCTCTGCCTTACAGAAGAGCCTGCTGCCGAGCTCTGGTGGGTTCTCCCCTGAACTGTCAATTCTCTGCCGAGGTGTGGACCCTGCTGCCTGTTCCTGGTTCCAAGAAGTCTCTCTCCGGTCCGTCAGCTCCTGCCAACACCATCACCCTGTTCCCGTGCAGTTCTACCTCGCTGCTTACATCACCCTCCATCCCATCAAACCTTCAATAAAGACTTTCATTTTAAGTCCCTTGTGTGTGGTTCTGGGTTCATCCGTAGACAAAATTAGATTTAGACAACTTTATTTGTCATTATGTATGCACCGAGTGCGTACAGAACGAAATTCCGTTTGCATACAGCTTGAGAATTACAGTAAATTACAGCAGTGATTTAACAGTAAACAATTGAAATGTAAACAATGCAGGAGAAAGAGACAGCGTGCGATCACAGTGTACAGGTGAGTATTTTTAAAAACCATTTTATGTGCAGAAATTAATTAATTTCTCAGATTAATTTCCTTTCATTAACAAATTGATTTTGACAGCTCTAATAAAATTTTACATGGTGAGCCACTGAAATTATCTTGGGAATAGCTAAATTAACTTATAACTCAATTATCTTTAAGAAAGAAAGATGGAGTTTAATTTGTTAAAGACCACTTGCAGAAACATAGGTCTCCTCGGAAGAGAAGTGCTGACTGCAGGCGTAAGTGCTGCCATGAAGGATTTTCAAATTTGGCCCCTCGTCTCTTCTTGCCGTCACCCAACGGGCTCCAGTCTCAGCATCAGCCGGGAAGTCATGAACACTGAGATATGGAAAGTTTTTTTTGTTGTTTGAACACTGTGGGACACTGCAGTAGCGGTTTCTCTGTGGTTGAGCCATGCTTGGTGGATATGATGCTGCTGAGAGATGGACACAAGGGGAGAAAAAAATAGATTAACTATAATACTTTTTAAAACCTTTATTTAACCAGATAAACTCCCATTGAGATTAAGATCTCTTTTTTAAAGGTTGATCTGACTAAGAGGTCAGCAGCACATGTCATTACTAATACAGTATAATAACAACAATTTCAGGCTTCTACTTAAAATATACAGTATTTTGCACAAAAACTAAAAAAAAGTGCATTAATATAAGTGCAAATAATATTATGAAGAAAATTCATTATAATACACAAACACAAGTACTGTCCAATAGACCCACGGTAATTTTTTTTAGGAATGAACAAAAAGATTCAAATGGAATAAGATCTTTTTAATTCAGTGACTGCAAATATATATATAACACGTCACCATAATCAAGTAAAGGGAACAATGTAGCAGATAAATGTCTCTTTTTTCACTCAGTGAACAAGATTTATTTCTATAATAGCAAAGCTACAGTAATCATTTTATAACATCTACATCAGATTAATGACAGGTGAAGTAAGCTAACAAGCTGCTCCATGTTAGCTTTGATTTTCATGTTACTGTCCCAATCAAAGCATCTTTATAACAGCAATGATCGCTACCAATACTAAGGAAAATAAAGATAGTCAATAAGACACGTTTAATATTGTGCTCTCAGTCTTACCTAATGAAATCACGCTGATTACTGATAGGTAAAAGTTTGGTAAGGTAAGCTAACAAGCTGCTGCCTGTTAGCTTTGATCTTCATGTTACTGTCCCGATCAAAGCATCTAAATAACAGCAATGATTGCTACCAATACTAAGGAAAATAAAGATAGTCAATGCGACACATTGTGGTCTCAGTCTTACCTTATGAAATTGCGCTGATTATCAGTGAAACACCTCTTCACCTCCCGAATTTTCTATGTAAAAGCATGTAGCCGGAAGTAAAGATACCCTGCTCCGCTTCAAAACGGAAGTTGAGTGACGTCATGTGAAAAGGGTCTATAGCGACGTATAACTTTCAAAAATGGGTAAGCGTCCAAGTGTCTGCGAGACACAGAGTTGTATCCTTGCGGGACTGAAGCGTAAAACCGCGTGTGGACGAAGCATCGGGGGGTCGTAACCAGCGCACGCTCTCCACCTTTTAAACTAAGCGGGAACTTAACGCGTTGACGTTTAAAAATTATGAAAAACATAGAACTATTTAAGATGGTGAAAAAGCAGGCCTGCACGTGTTTGTCTGTCTGAATGTCATTGTTTGTATGTAACCGTACGTGTGTATGTATCTATGTAACTAAACGTTCGTCTGTGTGAATTAATTCGGGGTAAAAGTAATGTTCATGGTTTCAGAATGTTCATTTGTTTTGGGAGAACTGCAGCTCCGTAATTCAAATGACATTTTAAGCATGGACTAAGTTAACAATAGAGGTACAGTAAAAGAGAGATTTAAATAACAAAGTTTGTTTTTTAACATTAAATATCAGGACCAAATTAAATTGATACACGGAGAGATTAACATGGCTTGAACGGAAATATTTCAGCTTTGTTAGAAATTGGAAATAAGCGTTACATAATGTTATGATATATTTTTCTGGGATGAACCCGGACACAGCACGCACACACAGAGTCAGTTCTTATGAGTGAGTTTTATTGAATAGTTTGGAAGATGGAGGATGAGACCAGAGTCTTTCAACGGACGGAGGTGAAGGGTGTAGAAGCTGGCCGGCAGGAGGAGTGTGGAGAGACTGACCGGGAGGAACTCTGGAGCCGAGCACTGGAGAGCAGGACATCTGAGCAGAGCCGTGGAGCGCAGAGCATCAGAGCCGAGCAGAGCATCAGAACCGAGCAGAGCATCAGAGCCGAGCAGAGGCGAGCAGTGGCGAGCAGAGCATCAGAGCCGAGCAGTGGCGAGCAGAGCATCAGAGCTGAGCAGAGGCGAGCAGAACCTCAGAGCCGAGTAGTGGAGCACAGGACGTCCGAGCCGTGCAGTGGAGGGCTGAACGTCCGAGCCGAGCGGTGGAGGTCTGAACGTCTGAGCCGAGAGGTGGAGGTCTGAACGTCTGAGCTGAATACTGCAGAAAACAAAACTGTCGGAAAGTCTTTGGGCTGACTGTAACAAGACCAGGTGAAAGGAGTCTTCAGGCTGACGGGTACAAACGGAGCTGACAAGAAAAACTGGCAGGGACTGAGCGGGAGTGAACGCTATGGACCGGCGACGGGAACAGAAAGAGGTGAGTCTGATAAAGCGGTGGGAACAGGTGGAAGCAGTTGTGGGTTAATTGCAGCCTGCCAGGTGAAACCGATCAGGCTGCGCAGGAACAAGAGAGAGGGAGAGAGGCTCAGCCTGCAGCCAATAAGCTGCATCCTGACACATAAGCTTGTTAAGTTTACTGTTTTACAAATTTAGGCTGAGATCCTATCACTTGTTTTTTTTAGCCCTAAAGTAATTTAAAATTACTGAGATCTCATTGCTTATAATAATAATGATTCATCACAAACCAGTCCAGTTGAAAGAAGTTTAGATATACAAGATTTTTGATTTAAATAGATGAGAAAAAACTGTGCTTTGAACAAACCTGTATGGAACTAAATATGAATTGCTTTTCTAAGGGTTTTCTATTCATTTATTTTATTTATTTTTTACTTGGAATTTGAATGCAACTAATGAGAAATTTTGAAAAGCGTCAAAATGTCAGAAGGCCACGTTACACGCGCCATCAGTTACAAAATCATCTGATGTTATTAGTTATGCTGAACTGAGGTGAACCTCAGAGAGACAGTATAACCTGAGAAGGACAATAGATATGATAAACAAATCTGACCATGATTTAAACATCTGAATGTTTATGGCGAGGCTGGGTCTGTGTGTTCTGGCCTGGGGCACGAAAACTATGTCAGAGGGGAAAAATAAAATAAAGCCAGCTTCTGAAGGGTTAAATTCTAATTCTAATCTTGGTTTGTTTTGGGTAGCCTTCTCAATGTGCGGAATTATGGGGAAAACTCTTATCATTTATAGAGAAACACTAGAAGTTCAGTAAACTAAAAGGGAAAAATCATTGTTTTAAAGTTTCACCCTTGACCAATTAAGATTGAAAAGGTAGATATAAATAAAAGTATCACTAACAGCAAATACACATGGTCAAAGGACCAGAAGGATATCAAAAAGGTTTGTAATAAGTCAAAAACCTATGTCATATTGGAAAAGACATAATTGTGCTCCTTGGAAAACAATTTTGTTTTAGTTTTGTTTGGTTAATTTCTTTCGGGTTTTTTTTCTTTCTTTTGGAGGTGTTTTGAACAAAGTTTCAAAGGAAAGGGGAAGAATAGAAACCTTCCCAGGATCAGAAAAAATAGGGAACAATATCACGTTAAAGGGACACTAAGGGGACCAGGGTTTTAACTGCATGCTATTAACACTCTTGTTTTTCTCTGAGTTATTGCTTTCAGATTAAAGGAGACGCCACCTTTCTGCCAACAGAAGACTCTGAAAAGACAGTGATAGCAGTGCGGTAAGGAGTTATAATCAGATTTGGACACTAAATTATACTTAGTTTTAACCAAGTTATGCCAGATCTTCCAGCAGGAAAGGTGGTGTCTTAAAAATGTTTGTTGCTTTCTGCTATTAACAGCTCTATGTTTCTGCTTCTTTTTCTTTGCAAATAAACCTGGTCAATATGATAGGATTGTGCTAACATAGAGATTTAGTCTCATTTTAGACATTCTCAGATGCGAGAGAATGCAGAAACAGTGCTGCAGTGCCATGGGGGCTGATCCTTGGGACAAGGACTAAAGGTGATGTCATTGACTTCAGCCTGATCCAGTTTTGAGTTTTATTTTGTCAGAGACAAAGTTTGATTTATTTTTTTTCTATCCTTTTGTTTCTTTTATGTTTGTCATGTTAGAGGGAACACTGTAGTTAAAATGTTTGTGACTGTTTTGCTGTAATTTCTTTTCAACCTATGGAGCGTTTTCTTTGGCAAAAAATGCTGGCAGAATTAATTCTGTTTGCAGGCGTGAGGACTGGAGGATGGACTCTTGAAGGGAAGGAGAATGTTGTGCTTAAGTCAGACATTGGACTGAAAATGGACATTGAAGGACTATGACTGAGGCATCGGACAACCTTCGATAACAAACACAGATGAGTTCTGCAGACACGACTTCATGCATTTCACTTCAGATTTTGTTGTACACAATTAAAACAAAACACACATTACGAAACACATTAAGATTATGTAAAGGTGAAAACTTTTAAAGAAGCACCTTGATGGAATCATGGAGCAACTTAATAAATTAAGTGGGTATTATATCAACAGTTAAATAAATAAATGAATTAATTAGTTTTCACTATATAAGTAGAGTAATGTGAACTTTTAAATAGCATTTCATTTAATGAACATCTTAGTGTAAGCTGATTTATGCTACTCTGGCAGGCATCAATAAAACGCAAAGAAAAGGTTACTGGCTAAAATGGGTAATGTTGCAATAAAATTAGCATAATGACACATCCTACTAACTAACATGGGTAAATTTAGGATTAAAGCATCAGGGTACAATGGTTACAATATTTATGGAGATTTAATATCTTTCAACTAGAACACAAATAACTCAAAAGTCTTTTTAACCAGTTAACCCGTTAACCTGAGGGCTTTTAGATCAGGATAATTTAATGGTTATCGTCTTACATACAGAAAATAAGTAAGATTATTTTAATTAGATTAGATTATGGGGACATTTTGGATCTGGTCAGGATGGTTGGGGGGCTGTGATGATAAAAGGGTAACAGCTTGAAGGTGATATCAATGAATGAAGGTTTTCTCTGAGGAACATCAAAGCAGCAAAGACATCCCACATGGGAACTCCTGTTGTGTAAAGAACATCTTGAACGGGACGTAAGGTGAGATCCTTACAACGAGAGACGTTCCACACAGGGGGGTGTGGAGACCCCTGGGGCATGGCACCCAGGACGAGCTGCTGTGGACTTGACACAGCTGGTGGAACCAGAGGGACGACAAGGTGGTCCCACATGTCATCTGACACCTTACACTGACTGTAAAGGGTTCTGGGTTTTCAGGGTTGCTGAAAACAGAAAGCTTCGGAGAACCTCAACCCTTCCTGACCAGGCACTCAGAATACATAGATCATAGATCAGATTGCAGAGGCCTAGACAAATAGGAACGCAGAGACGCGTTCATCCAAGAACTTCTTAATCAAAGTCCTTAATCCTCATTTTAAGAAGATAAATAAATAAATAATCACAATGTACACAATGTAAGGTTTACTTTATTTTAGGATTAATTTGGGAAATAATTCGGATTTGCTTAAGTAGCTTTGGTTGTTCAACAATGTTAGAATGTTTTTTTCCTGTTCTCTCCTGCTCTCTGCTTTGTTTTGTGTTGTAGAACCTTGGCATCCTTGAACAGTAACAGCATGGTATAAATATTTTGTCTTTTCTGTGCAGAACAGCACCTCACTTAAAAAAAAAAAAAGAGGGTGAGAGGGAAAAGGCTTTCACATGGAAAGGCTTTCTTTTTCTCAGTTGGGTTTTCAAAATAAATGGGAAATGTCATGAAACGAATATGTTGATGAAATTATGTTGCAGAGAACTTCAACTGTCAGACAACAACAGTTAAGACACACGTTAAAAGCATTCTGTTAAGAATTATTATGAATTTACTGCAGATACATTTGAACTTAAAGATTACTATTTTAATTAATAATTAAATTGCAGAATTCTGAGAGCTAAATAATTGTGCACAGAAATATCTTGAATGTGAAAGTGCTTGGAGGATGTTTTAATAAATGACACATGAAAGGGGTTTTGATAAGAACACTAATTACACCTTGTTTCTGATGCCAAGGACTCGTGTCTGCAGACCATCTTCACAAAGTGTTTTATTAGAGAGAAATGCAAAATAAAATGCTCAGTGCCCATCCAGAACTGAACACTTATTACCATCCAGCTCAATCGTCCAGCCTGCGAGGAGGAACCAAGAAGAGGACTGGGGATGAAGAAGCCAGAGAACTCTGATTCCTTATTCTTCAACGGGAGGAGTTGCCTGAAGAGACCCTAAGCGCGATTAGATTATTTTCTGCCTTGTGCCTGAATGGCCTGAAGGCTTCCTTAACTTTGCGTTCTTGACGTTTAGGACTCTTCTCATATTGTGTTGCTGTTTGTTTAACTGCTCTGTTCCACTGACTCACATGTTCGATTTTTTTGTGTTATGAGATCTACACTTTAATATTACATCATGTTGATCAATATGGTTTTATGGTAAAAAATGGAAACTGTTTGCTTCAGACACACAAGGATCTATGGTTTATGCACCTTTTGATTTGATATAGGAAGAACCAGGATCGGATTGGCTCTAAGGATCCTTTAATATTAGCTGGTAATGATAACACTTAGATTCAATACAGGGTTTTCAGGCTCAGATTGGCCGAGAGCAGATCTCCCTGGGAGGGGGGCCTTGCCAGTTTTTACTGCCCCCTAGGGGTAGCTTTTTCTGTTGTTCCCCTGCCCGCTCTGAACCTCTCCTGCCTTTGCTCCTGGTGTTGTAAGTTTGGAGTGGTGGATTATTGTCTATCGTAGGGGTGAGTGGAGAAAGGAGTAGGAGGGTATTCAGGGTGGGTCAGAGTAGATGGATTCGACCTTGGTTACTGAACAGGTTTAGCTTACCATAGTCTAATGTAATTTTAAAATAATGTGCGCCTAGGTACCTAAAACAGGCCTTACCTAATTAGATGAATCCTAAATTGTGGACAAAAGCTAAATCTTTGATCTTGTGTGTTAAAGCTCTATGAAGCATTCATGTTGACCTGTACTAAAAGTTCCAGCACTACCCGGTTCCAACACGGGAACCCTTTGGGTCCCACTTTACGAGTTTACAGAAATGGTTCCTCTGTGCTTTGTTCACATTTTCAAGTGATGGGTCATCTTGTTTTGACTTGATGCTGACGACGCCATCATCAAAAAAAAAAAAAAAAAAAAAAAAAAAAAAAAAAGAGAGGAATGTTATAAGAATTATTATTCTGAAGTCACTATGGCCTCACACCACTCGGACAGAGGAGGCCTGGAGACCTGATGTCTGTGTATAAGATCCACTGTTTTCTGATTGCAAGGCCAAATGCTGCAGCTGCTGAGGGATACTGATTGTTTATGATAGACTGTCTTTGTTTTGTCTAATGGGAAGGCCACGGTGCAGTATTAGGGGAAGCCCGAAAAGCGACACAGGCAGAGACAGGGCAGACAGAGACTGCAGCGGAACCGTGGGGTGCGATTACTTTCCATCTATGTGAATCTCTGCTCTGTTTCTCAATAAAAGTGCTGGAACGTCATACCACCGTCTCGTCAATTAGTAAAGATGGGAACTCAGTTACTATTGCTTAGAATTCCACCCAAAACTCCCATAACACCACCTCATAATCAGAAGGCGGAATACGGCGATAGCGTTGTTTAACTGGAACATCATCAACCAGAGGTATGTCATGGGCTATCACATTGGTTCAGCCCAGGTCACCATCATGAGAGGAGAAAACTGTCATATACTGATTAAGCAATGACCTTACCTGACCCTGTCCTTCCACCGACAAAGAGGACAAATCCAGGTCCTCCACCTGCTGTTGCACATTAACTGAGACCGTCTGGCACACCATCGTAGCTACCTTTGCTGGGACTTCAGTAATTCCTGCAGGGAGACTAACAACATTTAAGGTGCCAACAACAGTGCGGGGATATACCACCACCTCTGTTGTACCAACATTAATAATGGGCACATATACTGTACCCCTGATTACCTGAACCAAGGCAGGGGAAGCAAGCAAACCAGAAGGCAATCCAGACTCTAAAGGCTCAAACAAAACAGTAGAACCTGAGTACACATCAAAACATGTGGCAGCCACAATCTTCATGACTCCACCAGGAATCCGACAGCCCTTTTTACCCCTGACCTTAACCCTTCCAGGACTACCTTGAGGCTCTCGTGAGTTGGCAGACTGGCACTGCTGCAGTGCCTGCATGACTGACTGAGGGGCCTCGGAAACACCAGACATAGAAGACCAAGCTACACCATGTTGCCCAAACAGTTCTTGGTAACACTTCCTGATCATATTCATCCCCAAAACACCTGGGACTTTAGCTGGGACCTCACCACCAGGGTCCTGCACAACCAAAACACCACAGTGGGGAATCAATTTACCACAGAGGTGCACATCAAGTTCCAAATAGCCAATATAAGGAATCTTAAGACCATTAGCAGCTCTAAGCTCCAACCAATGACACGACTGGAGGTGCTCTGAACCCCAAGACTCCATATGCTGACGAAAAAAGCTTTCAGAAACTGTGGACACCATCGAACCAGTATCCACCAAACATGGGACTGTCACCCCACCCATAACTACATCTGCATGAGGGCAATCTGAAATATACTTAGAAGCACCCAAACTTCCAATAGTGGCTTGTGAGCCAATAGCATCCCCACCCAAACTGTGGCTCAGCAGTTCGGTGGGAACTACCCAACTTTTTGGGTTTAACTTTTTGCTCTCTCTCTTTTTCTTCATAGTAGGTACACCTGGTCTGGCGTTCTGTTAAGTGTGACATCATCCAGAGAAGACGGCTCACCCGCTACTACCATCTAATGTAGAACAGATTACTAGATCAATGTGTGCTTCTGTGCTTTTTTGTCTCTCTTGTTGTGTCTCTGCTCTGTCTTCCGTAACCCCAGTCGGTCGAGGCAGATGACCGTTCATACTGAGCCCGGATCTGCCGGAGGTTTTCCTTCTCGTTAATGGGGAGTTTTTCTTCCCACTGTCGCTTCATGCTTGCTCAGTATGAGGGATTGCAGCAAAGCCATTACAATGCAGACGACTCTCCCTGTGGCTCTACGGTTCCCCAGGAGTGAGTGCTGCTTGTCGGGACTTTGATGCAATCAACTGGTTTCCTTATATAGGACATTTTTGACCAATCTGTATAATCTGACCCAATCTGTATAATATGATTGAACTTGATTTTGTAAAGTGCCTTGAGATGACATGTTTCATGATTTGGCGCTATATAAATAAAATTGAATTGAATTTAATTGAACTAGTTTTCCGCCACAGAAGCAGAACGGGACTGGGCAGCTGAATTTGGCGGACATTGGGTTCGACGGGAGACACGCACCCCATCACACTCTCGCAACTGAGATATGCTCTCACTAAGCTGCTGGAGCTGCTTTTGCTGACACTTTAGCATTTCTCTTATCTGACTCATTTCCGTTGCTGATGTTAAAGAAGCTACCTGAGGACCACCATGTACCCCGTACTGGACGCCATAAACTGAAGGAAGCGACTGGCTACGGCTTCTCCCACCATGAGGTACCCCTTCGCGTTCCCACTGGATTGCTGCGGCCCTAACCTCAAGTAAAGTGCTGTCAGGCCTCGTGCGTACCAGCTGCTTCAGCTCGCGTCTCAGGGAACTGTCCAACACCTGTTCAACAAACTGATCTCTTAACAGCGTCTCAGAATTCAACATACCAGTAGGTGCACGTTGCTTTACCTTCTCCATAAGGCCCATTAATGCGAGGGAGAACTCCTGAAGACTCTCTCCCTCTTGTTGTCTTCTAGAAAAGAAGGCCTCTTGAAGAGCAACATAGGACTCAGAACAACCATACAACTCTTGTAGGATCTCAAATATTCTAGCAGGGTCCTCTCTCTCTGCACTAGAGCGATACTTTATTTCATTTCTAGCTTCTCCCTCCAGGTGATCAAACAGGAAAAACGCTTGGTCAGCTACAGACAGATGTCGGGCTCTCATACACACCCTCGCTTCCTCAGTCCACTCACTCAAGCCTATACCTGTCCTTCCTCTAAAGATGGGACATTGCCTATCTCTAGGCACAAAAATCAGTCTCTCTGGTACAGGGAGACTAGATGTAGGAGGGGCATTAGGCAATGCTGAAGAAGTGGATGGCTGAGCACTTAAGCTAGCCTGTCCTTGTCGCAACTGCTCATTGTCAGCTCTTAAGCTTGCTACCAGCTCTTTAAGTTCCTGAATTTCTTCTTCCATAATTATCACAAGCTTATTCTGCTTCTTGTGATTACTACAGTGCAGAATTACAACCTAAGGTTAACTGTTAACGCCTCACCCACCGCTTTGATGCTCTGCACGAAACCACTGCTGCTCTGTTGACGGATTAGCCAATCTGCACAAACAAAAAAAGAAAAAAAAAAGAGAAAAAAATACACACAAAAAAAATACACAAATATTTAAAAAATACTTGTCTCAGATGTTCATAAAAAGCATGATCCTGTCAACAACGCCAAAAATGTGGCGAGACTAGACTGAAATCGGGAAATTGTAAATGTCTGAACCCAAATAAAATTGCTCCACAACCCCACCTTGGGAATTTCACCCAAGGAATATTACTCCCCTTTTTGATAGGACACACCAGTTCACTCATGCGTGGATTAAGACATCTGAGACAATTTTAAAATGTACAAACAGCTTTTTATTAGATGCTTCTTAAAATATCCATCCATTCCATCCATTTTCCAAACCGCTTCTCCCTCATGGGGTCGCGGGGGGTGCTGGTGCCTATCTCCAGCGTTCACTGGGCGAGAGGCGGGATACACCCTGGACAGGTCGCCAGTCTGTCGCAGGGCAGATATTTCTTAAAATATTTTAAAACCAATTCTTTATAATGCTAAAGGGGAAAAAGAAAAGTAACTACAGTAGCTGAGGTTACCGGCGGAAGGGGCCACTATAGGACAGTAGCCGCCCAAACACAGCAAACAAAACCCCTGTAAAGCACCAGACGCAGTGAGACAACCCAAACTCAGGAATCACGGCACAAAAAAAAGAAGACACCGTCACCACACCAACACCGCCGCCGGGCCTCAGCACTGCCAACAGAGAGAGAGAGAAAAAAGAAACAATTAATAAGGACAACAATCCAAAATGTACAACAAAAGGAAAATAATATCAGCCCAAATGAATTAATAGTCAGGCTATGTCATAAATCGAAAGGGCTGAAACAAAAATAAAAATACAAAAATACAAATTAAAATGTCCGAATCTGGTGCGACCCTCTGGCCACGCCGCAACAGGAGGTGAATTGAGCGCGCCGGTGCCGCACGCCAAACACCACTTCAATTAGGGCGTGTAGCCGCCACCACAATCCGAGGTTGATGATGCACAAAATCCGGGATATCAACAGAGCAGCAATGGTAATATGGGGAGACCTGTAAAAGTTAGTCACTATGTAACAGAACTGCAACAAATTGGCATTAACAATGAGCGTTACTTCTTACCTCCCAATCCAGACAAACTCATGTACGCGTGCACACACACACAAACCGACGACGAGGAGGAGAGCCGCACAGTAGCGTTTTGCCTATGATCACACCTGGATTTAGATCTTCTGTGAACAAGCAGCAATAGTGCAAAGGGAGGGGAGACCTACCACCACAAGATCAGAGCAGCATGCACCTGATGTTATGCCTTTTGACTGTCAGTCCCTGAGACGCGAGTCACAGCCAAAGATTGAGGAAGACCTGTGTGTTCGATTGGGCGCAGCGGCTTCTTATATACCACGCCCACTTTGCCCAACCGGAACCTCGCACCTGAAAGCTATTTATTTAGCAATACATATATTTCTATACCACTACATTCTACCCCCCCTTCTTGCATCGTCGACCGGACGATGGCTGATTCAAAACTAATAAAATCAGTTCCAAGGTCTAAACAACGCTGACACAGTTGACAAAGATGCAGAAGAGCCCCCAGGATGAATGTCTCCTGCTGGCCGTGGGAGATGGTGCACATTAGTATGTTGACCAGCAATTGGACGTTTGGAGTGACGTAGGGCCATTGGGTCAGCACAGCTGGTAGATGGAACAGCCAAAGATGTAGAGGGTTCAATAGATGCAGCAGGTTCAGAAGGTGGCCCAAGTTCCTGGGATGGAGTTTGAGGCAGCAACCTACCAGAAGGTAAGGCAGAAGCAACCACAAGGGGTTGCTGTTCACAAACAAACAGATCATAATCAAAGGGGCCACTATCTTCAGACAGTCCCTTTTCTACAGGAGGCAAGTTATGGGGAGAAATGTGATCAGGAGGAACAACACCAACCACAGGTTTTAACATGGTACGGTGCACCTGTCTTACTTTAGTCTGGTCATCCAGAGGCACAATGGTGTAAACAGAGCCGCCGTCCTTTGGTGCCCTCAATACCTCGTACTTCACAGAGCTCCATCGGTCCCTTGTCTTATAAGGCCCCCTAGCAGTAAAGTCACGCAAAAACACAAGTTGCCCTTCCTTTAATGGCCGATGTTTCACCTGAGTATCATGAGTCTGCCTTCGGCGATCTGCAGCATGTTTCAGGTGCTCTCTAGCCCCATCAAAGGCTACCTGCAACCGAGCATGATGTTCTTGAACCCACTCATGGACAGAACCACCAACTGGACTCTCAACTCTACCCAAAAGAAAATCCAGGGGCAATCTAGGTTCCTGCCCAAACATTAAGAGAAATGGTGACTCTCCAGTAGACTGGTGAGGAGTTGTATTATAACAATAAAGAACCTGGGGCAAACAGGCATGCCAATCTCTTTTTTGGGACACAGGCAGTGTTCTTAACAGATTGTGCAGCATCCGATTGAAGCGCTCACATTGGCCATTTCCTTCTGGATGGTAAGGAGTGGTGCGTGATTTTACAATGCCATACAAGTTACACAGCTGCTGGATAAGCAAGCTCTCAAAGTTACAACCCTGATCGGAGTGCAACCGAGCAGGAACACCAAACTTGTAAAACCATTCAGACACCAAAACCTTAGCCACAGTGGCTTATATACCACGCCCACTTTGCCCAACCGGAACCTCGCACCTGAAAGCTATTTATATAGCAATACATATATTTCTATACCACTACAGAAGTGAAAGTGTCTAAGATGCATGATAAAATTGGGGAGAGGGGCGTCACCAGAAAGTGGCAACCTCCAGTAACGCCCCCTCCCCCAGGACCTACATGTGTGGCGGCGTGATGGAGCAGGCAGAGGGAGGAGTCCGGGGATGGGGAGCAAATGACTGGGAAGCTATCCCAGGGAGCACTTTCTTTTATACATCACGCTGATCATCGGCTCTTACCCAGCTGTTGAAATTCTCCGGCCATTTTTTCCAGCATACCAAGACCTGCCTGACTTCCCGCACGGTGTGCTTGCCTAATATTTCACCCACTTGATACATTTTGTTTTTTGACATTTTCACCTTTTGAAGCTCCTCAGAGTAAAAAGAACCTCGCATGGTCTTTCCGTCTAAATCTTTCAGTTTGAATATGGGGGGGGGGGGGGGGGGGGTCGTTGTATCACTTCTGTAACTGTAAAGTTTTCATCCGTGAAACTCTTCATATTTCCTGTCAAACACTCCACGCACCTTGGAGATTCTGACATAGTCGCCTTGCTTAAACGGCATCTTGAGTTTTGTGCTGCGTTTGGAATTAGTCCCGTACAGATTCTGACACACCTGAAAAGCGTTACTGGCGGTGACTTCGACAGGGGCCATTTTAATACTTGAATGATAGCTGTGGTTGTAACTTTTGACCAGATCCTGATGCACATTTAGATATCGGAGAGTGTTGTTTGCGGTGAAATATCTCCACATTCTTGATTTTAACACACGGTTAAACCTCTCAACCACTGACGCTTTTATTTCACTAGCTGTGGAAAAATGTTCAATACCGTTTTTATTCATTAACGCTTTGAATGATTTGTTGAAAAATTCTTTACCGTCGTCAGTTTGAAGTTTGAACTGTTGAATGGCATTGATGAAACGTGCATTATAAAGCACTTGCATTACACGATAGTAATTGCTTTCAAATAACCCGTTCTCAGGATGCTCAAAACATGGTCTCTCAAACTAGGAGAGACCATGTTATCGTGCATGTACTTGCTTATGGCATTGTACAGAAGATGATGCACAACGGCTTTCACTGCTCTGATGAACCCGAAGCGAATCCATCCGTTGTATTCGTCGGAGCCCGTGCCAGCGTCTCCGGGAACGTGAGGATACTCTCGCTCCCGCAGTCGCTTAGGGCACAAGAATCAGAAGTTGGCGAGGATGCTGGTGAAGGAAGGGGGTACAGCTCCGGAGAGAATTTGTCGCTGTCCGGGGACCCATGCTGTGCTGATGATGAAGCGTTTGAATCGTTTGAAGGAGACAGCGGTGGGGTAGGAGAGCTATCCAGCCCGCAGAATGTCAAACTGCTGCCCGCGTCGTTCCTCATGGTTTCAGTTGTTAGAAGTCTGGTCAGCGAAGTTGCACGGAGTCCCGATCAGCCCGCCTCGCTGTGTTTTTTATACTGAGAAGGGCGTGGTTAACATTAAAGGGGCGGTATTGGCTGTGGTGAGGGGTGGGTCTAAAAAGAGAGCGCTTTGTTGACCACCAAATGTCATTCCAGTTGCGACAGTCGCGAAACAGCATTGAAATCCGGTCTGCTATTCCGATCATCTTGTCACGCCACACATCAAAGGGAATGGCTGGCAATGTCCTGAACACACCGTAGTCAGAATTATAATAGTCAAGTGTTTTATCTTGAGCCTTTCTGAGACTTGCACGGAAAAACCATCGGCCGGTAACCCCCGTCTGTGACTGCCAAGTAGCTGAGAAGATCCTATCTCCAGAATCCTTGTCAATTTCGTTCAGGTTGGTCAGCACCCGCTTACAGCGCTTTGCGGCGGGTGAATCCTTTATTCCGTCCCCGGTTCCTTGACGCGCGTGCTTGAAGCGCCTAGAGACGGGTGTATCGATGATTCCTTCCTCGGTTTCTTGAGGCCTGCGCTTGCATCGTTTAGCGACAGGTGAATTCATGATTCCATCCCCGGTTTTTTGATATGTCCGCTTACCGCGCTCAGCGACGGGTGAATCCATGATTCAGCAGACAGACAATGCGACAATCTAATAACATAAAGCTAATATTTTCCCTTACACATCTGGAAATTACCACAGAGCCGTTTTTTCTCTCATAACGTGTTCTATTGAGTGATCAATTGAGTTTTAACCGACATAGCAATCCCTTATGATAGCACTAACAAGTGTTACATTTTCATTTTTTTCACACTAACTGAACGATAATGTAGCGACACCATTGCTATATTTCGTTAAGAAAAGTAAAACATCTTCATTTCCACGCCCAATAGGTTGGAGATGAGGCGGAGTTGACTGGAGTCATTCTTCCAGCTGAATGCACCCCCGACGCAGGGAATACAAATTCTGCCAGGGATAAGTCGTTTGGCTGTGCCATCTTAGCGAAGCAGGTCTAGGTGATATCACAGTAAATTGGGCAAAAGTCTGGGCTATTTCTGCCCTGCGATGGAATCCTGACCTGTCCAGGTTGTACCCCGCCTCTCGCCCATTGACAGTTGGAAATAGACACCGGCACCCCTAAAGAACCCAGCAGGGATAAGCGTGTTAGAAAATGGATGGATGGATGGATGGATGGGTGGTCTGGGCAATTTATTTTTTCCTTGCCATAAAGATCTTTGCCAACTGGCACCAGAAAATGCTATTATTGGGCTTTCTTCGTCTGGAAACAAATGTTTACCACTCTTTACAGGCGCAGTCATGATGAACGGTTGAATGCGCTCAGCTGACAATACAGCGAACCAATTGTCAGCCTATAGCAGCATAACTATAGAGATAGCTCAGGATTAAAGGATTAAAGGACTAATGTCTCAGCAGGATCTGGAAAAACTAATCCACGTGTTTATCTTTAGGAAAATGTATTACTGCAACGGTATTTTCACAGGTCTGCCTAAAAAGTGGATCAGACAGCTGCAGCTGATCCAGAACGCTGCTGCCCACATCCTCACTAAGACTAAGAAAGTAGATCACATCACCCCAGTTCAAAGGTCCTTACACTGGCTCCCTGTATCTCAGAGAATAGACTTTAAAATCCTTTGGTTAGTCTATAAATCCCTGAATGGCTTAGCACCTAAATACATCACAGACTCGTTATCCGTGTATCAACCCGGAAAGCTGGAGAGGAGAGAAAAACATGACCGACCTCGAAGAGAGACAAAACAGAAAGGTTGATTGAATGTTGTTCTTGATGTGGGTTTAATATAATTTTCCCCCCTTCCTTTGGGGGCCAGGATGGTCCGCGGGGGCCTGGGTGTTGGTTTCGGTTTGTGGTTAACTCTCAGGTCTTTAGTGCACTAGTTGATCTTTTTTTCATAAGAGAACAGCAAGCACTGCAGCCAAAATATGGCCTTTTTTGACCTGCTGTATATTAGCCAGTCCCTAACAATGTTTTCCCTTCCATTGCAGGAAATAAAATATGTTAGATACTTTGGGAACTCTCTGCCCTCTTAATGGCAAAAAGGAAAGGCTTCCTTTTTGCCATTAAACGCACAAACGTTCATTCGATCAGAATCAGCCAGTTTTGTTGGCCATAACGTGGGATCATTGAAATTAATGGTGTGATCCATGTCTGAGCGACTATGCTCACAATATCCAATCGGGCAGTAAGCCTCTCCACCTGCATGCAGTGTCCGAAATTAACTTCCTGATTCACCGGCCAAGTTAATCCTCACCAGATCTCTCAATTTTTTAAAAAAATTAATAGTGAGATTATGTTAATTTGGTGGTGGTGGTGGGGGGGGGGTTGTGGTTGACTAGACCCTGAAAGAGAAATCTTTGTTTCCTACCTTTGATAGGAAAATATTAAGTTTATTATAAAAGGCACAATATGAATTATCAGATTCACATCCAGGCAATTAGAAAATACTACAGATTATCATTATTCTATCCATGTTGGTCTTATTAGTGAATGAGGCAGAGTTTCATCTAGCCTATACCATCCAACATTTTTCCCTCATCTGCCACACTTAAAGCACGCAGGGGTTCATGCTGCGTCTTTACGCTGATCCAGCTGCTGGATAAACAGTGGGGAAAATGCATAAATGAAGACTGTAAAGGGCTCCTTTAGAGGGCAGAGAAGGAAAAATGGGTCCGAGCTAAAGCCCCTGGTGTTACAAGTTCCTTAAAATGACCCTTAAAAGTGCACACCTAAATTATATGTTACGTAATTTTGCGCACCTGAATTCAAGCGCAAGGAACCATGCCCACCGAAGCACCGCTGGCTCTGTGTCGTTAAAAACAAGAGCATGAAATACAGCTACTGGCTCTACTATTGATTTCAATTGGGACATTTTGGTACGAGTGGAAGGACATTAAACGTAGGGATTCACGTTTTGAAGGCTGGCCGCTGATAAAAGCACCTGGCTCCGAGAGGGCGGGGGGGAGGGGGGGGGGGCGCAGTAAGAGCGGTGAAGCACAGAAACACAGCGCACGTAGTTAAAAAAAATGCAGAATAAATAAGAACGAAACTTATAAACAGACTAATTGGCGTTTTAAAATGCATCTGGTTAGCGGATCTGTTTTCTGATCCAGCGTGCAGCCATGACTGGTTCTGAATAAAGGCTTCTTCTGGGAGCCGCTCTCCCCCTTGCCTCCTGCTTTCTCAGAAGGCGGAGTTTAGACTGAGCTCTGGATGGACAGAGCCGTGAACGGGTCATCCACAGCCCAGATGGGTTTTGTAATTTATTTGGTACAAACATTTACTCGCCATGTGGCAGCTAGCCCTCTGAAATTCACTCCCCAAACGGGAAATTTACTCGAATTTGGCGACTGGCGAGTGTTAATTTCGGACCCTGTCTGCATGTCTCTGCTATCACTAGGGACGGCTCTCTCTGTCTCCTCCTCAAACACACTTTTTAATAGGATATATGTACTGGGTTCTTTCGTGGTCTTAATTACATTTTCTGTGTGGGCTCCAGTAACATATGATAGATAATATCTACTTTGAAAGTCAACATGAACTGCTGCGGAAGATGACCACTCTTATCTACCTGGATGTTCTCTGGAGGACTGAAACGCCTCAGTCAGTGACGTCAGTCTGTGGGTCTGGGTCTGTCGGGCAATCAGAGAAGTTTCGTCTCCTCTCTCCGTTTCTGTTGCTCGACGTTTTCTTGCTCATTGTTTTTCATGTGCTTAGATAAATTTGTTGTGTTTCCACTGAATTTAATCGGCTTTTTACAAAACATACAGCTTGATTTCATTTACGGTATTAAAATATAGCCAAACGGCGCTGCTTTCCCTCTTCATGTTTTTCCGCTCCTGCGGTCTCTCTCGCTCCGAGTCTGAGCAGCAGCAGCGCGGTTGTTTGTGTGTTGAGTGAAGAGAGCGCTGAGTGGGTGGGCCAGGCTGAGCCTGCGTGCTGATTGGCTGGTGCTGCTGAGCCATGTACGAGAGGGGAGGGGAGCAGCAAAGTGCCGTGACATAGACGGGGAGACTTTGGTGAAGCTTCTGCCTGTATTTTAATGGTCAGAGTGTCAGTTTTGGACCCCCCCTCTGTCCTGGGCCTGGGACAATTGCCCTGTATGGGCAATTTGCTGCATGTGTGGGCATTACGGTGGGAACG